>NW_028241213.1:0-189294 GCF_964263255.1 Lissotriton vulgaris
CACAATAATTATTCAGAAAAGGGGGTGGTGATGGACAGAGTATCTGAATTAAGCAGAACACTCCTACCCAGTCAACAGATCCGGGCTTGATCCATCACCGTTTTTTAGCTCACTTCACCATCCCAGCTCAGAACCTGGCTACATGCAAATTAGTCTGTCCCTGGCCCAGTGCATCATGGGAACAGGGCAGACCAAACTACCAAGCCAATTCTTTTACTGGAAAGGAAACAAGCTTCCGGGGACCGGTTTCTGGCATTACAGCCGTCTTCAGCCCGGCTTGCTTGAATCCTGATGGTGCAGTGAGCAAGGGACTCACATCTGAGCATACCCTTCCACCCTTATGGTGGACAAAACGATTCAGAAAAGGGGGTGGTGATGGACAGAGTATCTGAATTAAGCAGAACACTCCTACCCAGTCAACAGATCAGGGCTGGATCCATCACCGTTTTTTAGCTCACTTCACCATCCCAGCTCAGAACCTGGCTACATGCAAATTAGTCTGTCCCTGGCCCAGTGCATCATGGGAACAGGGCAGACCAAACTACCAAGCCAATTCTTTTACTGGAAAGGAAACAAGCTTCCGGGGACCGGTTTCTGGCATTACAGCCGTCTTCGGCCAGGCTTGCTTGAATCCTGATGGTGCAGTGAGCAAGGGACTCACATCTGAGCATACCCTTCCACGCTTATGGTGGACAAAACGATTCAGAAAAGGGGGTGGTGATGGACAGAGTATCTGAATTAAGCAGAACACTCCTACCCAGTCAACAGATCAGAGCTTGATCCATCACCGTTTTTTAACTCACTTCACCATCCCAGCTCAGAACCTGGCTACATGCAAATTAGTCTGTCCCTGGCCCAGTGCATCATGGGAACAGGGCAGACCAAACGACCAAGCCAATTCTTTTACTGGAAAGGAAACAAGCTTCCGGGGACCGGTTTCTGGCATTACAGCCGTCTTCGGCCCGGCTTGCTTGAATCCTGATGGTGCAGTGAGCAAGGGACTCACATCTGAGCATACCCTTCCACGCTTATGGTGGACAAAACGATTCAGAAAAGGGGGTGGTGATGGACAGAGTATCTGAATTAGGCAGAACACTCCTACCCAGTCAACAGATCAGGCTTGATCCATCACCGTTTTTTAGCTCACTTCACCATCCCAGCTCAGAACCTGGCTACATGCAAATTAGTCTGTCCCTGGCCCAGTGCATCATGGGAACAGGGCAGACCAAACTACCAAGCCAATTCTTTTACTGGAAAGGAAACAAGCTTCCGGGGACCAATTTCTGGCATTACAGCCGTCTTTGGCCCGGCTTGCTTGAATCCTGATGGTGCAGTGAGCAAGGGACTCACATCTGAGCATACCCTTCCACGCTTATGGTGGACAAAACGATTCAGAAAAGGGGGTGGTGATGGACTGAGTATCTGAATTAAGCAGAACACTCCTACCCAGTCAACAGATCAGGGCTTGATCCATCACCGTTTTTTAGCTCACTTCACCATCCCAGCTCAGAACCTGGCTGCATGCAAATTAGTCTGTTCCTGGCCCAGTGCATCATGGGAACAGGGCAGACCAAACTACCAAGCCAATTCTTTTACTGGAAAGGAAACAAGCTTCCGGGGACCGGTTTCTGGCATTACAGCCATCTTCTGCCCGGCTTGCTTGAATCCTGATGGTGCAGTGAGCAAGGGACTCACATCTGAGCATACCCTTCCACGCTTATGGTGGACAAAACGATTCAGAAAAGGGGTTGGTGATGGACAGAGTATCTGAATTAAGCAGAAGACTCCTACCCAGTCAACAGATCAGGGCTTGATCCATCACCGTTTTTTAGCTCACTTCACCATCCCAGCTCAGAACCTGGCTACATGCAAATTAGTCTGTCCCTGGCCCAGTGCATCATGGGAACAGGGAAGACCAAACTACCAAGCCAATTCTTTTACTGGAAAGGAAACAAGCTTCCGGGGACCGGTTTCTGGCATTAGAGCCGTCTTCGGCCCGGCTTGCTTGAATCCTGATGGTGCAGTGAGCAAGGGACTCACATTTGAGCATACCCTTCCACGCTTATGGTGGACAAAACGATTCAGAAAAGGGGGTGGTGATGGACAGAGTATCTGAATTAGGCAGAACACTCCTACCCAGTCAACAGATCAGGCTTGATCCATCACCGTTTTTTAGCTCACTTCACCATCCCAGCTCAGAACCTGGCTACATGCAAATTAGTCTGTCCCTGGCCCAGTGCATCATGGGAACAGGGCAGACCAAACTACCAAGCCAATTCTTTTACTGGAAAGGAAACAAGCTTCCGGGGACCAATTTCTGACATTACAGCCGTCTTTGGCCCGGCTTGCTTGAATCCTGATGGTGCAGTGAGCAAGGGACTCACATCTGAGCATACCCTTCCACGCTTATGGTGGACAAAACGATTCAGAAAAGGGGGTGGTGATGGACTGAGTATCTGAATTAAGCAGAACACTCCTACCCAGTCAACAGATCAGGGCTTGATCCATCACCGTTTTTTAGCTCACTTCACCATCCCAGCTCAGAACCTGGCTACATGCAAATTAGTCTGTTCCTGGCCCAGTGCATCATGGGAACAGGGCAGACCAAACTACCAAGCCAATTCTTTTACTGGAAAGGAAACAAGCTTCCGGGGACCGGTTTCTGGCATTACAGCCGTCTTCGGCCCGGCTTGCTTGAATCCTGATGGTGCAGTGAGCAAGGGACTCACATCTGAGCATACCCTTCCACGCTTATGGTGGACAAAACGATTCAGAAAAGGGGTTGGTGATGGACAGAGTATCTGAATTAAGCAGAAGACTCCTACCCAGTCAACAGATCAGGGCTTGATCCATCACAGTTTTTTAGCTCACTTCACCATCCCAGCTCAGAACCTGGCTACATGCAAATTAGTCTGTCCCTGGCCCAGTGCATCATGGGAACAGGGAAGACCAAACTACCAAGCCAATTCTTTTACTGGAAAGGAAACAAGCTTCCGGGGACCGGTTTCTGGCATTACAGCCGTCTTCGGCCCGGCTTGCTTGAATCCTGATGGTGAAGTGAGCAAGGGACTCACATCTGAGCATACCCTTCCACGCTTATGGTGGACAAAACGATTCAGAAAAGGGGGTGGTGATGGACTGAGTATCTGAACTAAGCAGAACACTCCTACCCAGTCAACAGATCAGGGCTTGATCCATCACCGTTTTTTAAATCACTTCACGATCCCAGCTCAGAACCTGGCTACATGCAAATTAGTCTGTCCTTGGCCCAGTGCATCATGGGAACAGGGCAGACAAAACTACCAGCCAATTCTTTCACTTGAAAGAAAACAAGCTTCCGGGGACCGGTTTCTGGCATGACAGCCATCTTCGGACCGGCTTGCTTGAATCCTGATGGTGCAGTGAGCAAGGAACTCACATCTGAGCATACCCTTCCACGCTTATGGTGGACAAAACGATTCAGAAAAGGGGGTGGTGATGGACAGAGTATCTGAATTAAGCAGAACACTCCTACCCAGTCAACAGATCAGGGCTTGATCCATCACCGTTTTTTAGCTCACTTCACCATCCCAGCTCAGAACCTGGCTACATGCAAATTGGTCTGTCTCTGGCCCAGTGCATCATGGGAACAGGGCAGACCAAACTACCAAGCCAATTCTTTTACTGGAAAGGAAACAAGCATCCGGGGACTGGTTTCCGGCATTACAGCCGTCTTCGGCCCGGCTTGCTTGAATCCTGATGGTGCAGTGAGCAAGGGACTCACTTCTGAGCATACCCTTCCACGCTTATGGTGGATAAAACGATTCAGAAAAGGGGGTGGTGATGGACAGAGTATCTGAATTAAGCAGAACACTCCTACCCAGTCAACAGATCAGGGCTTGATCCATCACCGTTTTTTAGCTCACTTCACCATCCCAGCTCAGAACCTGGCTACATGCAAATTAGTCTGTCCCTGGCCCAGTGCATCATGGGAACAGGGCAGACCAAACTACCAAGCCAATTCTTTTACTGGAAAGGAAACAAGCTTCCGGGGACCGGTTTCTGGCATTACAGCTGTCTTCGCACCGGCTTGCGTGAATCCTGATGGTGCAGTGAGCAAGGGACTCACATCTGAGCATACCCTTCCACGCTTATGGTGGACAAAACGATTCAGAAAAGGGGGTGGTGATGGACTGAGTATCTGAATTAAGCAGAACACTCCTACCCAGTCAACAGATCAGGGCTTGATCCATCACCGTTTTTTAGCTCACTTCACCATCCCAGCTCAGAACCTGGCTACATGCAAATTAGTCTGTTCCTGGCCCAGTGCATCATGGGAACAGGGCAGACCAAACTACCAAGCCAATTCTTTTACTGGAAAGGAAACAAGCTTCCGGGGACCGGTTTCTGGCATTACAGCCGTCTTCGGCCCGGCTTGCTTGAATCCTGATGGTGCAGTGAGCAAGGGACTCACATCTGAGCATACCCTTCCACGCTTATGGTGGACAAAACGATTCAGAAAAGGGGTTGGTGATGGACAGAGTATCTGAATTAAGCAGAAGACTCCTACCCAGTCAACAGATCAGGGCTTGATCCATCACAGTTTTTTAGCTCACTTCACCATCCAAGCTCAGAACCTGGCTACATGCAAATTAGTCTGTCCCTGGCCCAGTGCATCATGGGAACAGGGAAGACCAAACTACCAAGCCAATTCTTTTACTGGAAAGGAAACAAGCTTCCGGGGACTGGTTTCCGGCATTACAGCCGTCTTCGGCCCGGCTTGCTTGAATCCTGATGGTGCAGTGAGCAAGGGACTCACTTCTGAGCATACCCTTCCACGCTTATGGTGGATAAAACGATTCAGAAAAGGGGGTGGTGATGGACAGAGTATCTGAATTAAGCAGAACACTCCTACCCAGTCAACAGATCAGGGCTTGATCCATCACCGTTTTTTAGCTCACTTCACCATCTCAGCTCAGAACCTGTCTACATGCAAATTAGTCTGTCCCTGGCCCAGTGCATCATGGGAACAGGGCAGACCAAACTACCAAGCCAATTCTTTTACTGGAAAGGAAACAAGCTTCCGGGGACCGGTTTCTGGCATTACAGCTGTCTTCGCACCGGCTTGCTTGAATCCTGATGGTGCAGTGAGCAAGGGACTCACATCTGAGCATACCCTCCCACGATTATGGTGGACAAAACGATTCAGAAAAGGGGGTGGTGATGGACAGAGTATCTGAATTAAGCAGAACACTCCTACCCAGTCAACAGATCAGGGCTTGATCCATCACCGTTTTTTAGCTCACTTCACCATCCCAGCTCAGAACCTGGCTACATGCAAATTGGTCTGTCTCTGGCCCAGTGCATCATGGGAACAGGGCAGACCAAACTACCAAGCCAATTCTTTTACTGGAAAGGAAACAAGCTTCCGGGGACTGGTTTCCGGCATTACAGCCGTCTTCGGCCCGGCTTGCTTGAATCCTGATGGTGCAGTGAGCAAGGGACTCACTTCTGAGCATACCCTTCCACGCTTATGGTGGATAAAACGATTCAGAAAAGGGGGTGGTGATGGACAGAGTATCTGAATTAAGCAGAACACTCCTACCCAGTCAACAGATCAGGGCTTGATCCATCACCGTTTTTTAGCTCACTTCACCATCCCAGCTCAGAACCTGGCTACATGCAAATTAGTCTGTCCCTGGCCCAGTGCATCATGGGAACAGGGCAGACCAAACTACCAAGCCAATTCTTTTACTGGAAAGGAAACAAGCTTCCGGGGACCGGTTTCTGGCATTACAGCTGTCTTCGCACCGGCTTGCTTGAATCCTGATGGTGCAGTGAGCAAGGGACTCACATCTGAGCATACCCTTCCACGCTTATGGTGGACAAAACGATTCAGAAAAGGGGGTGGTGATGGACTGAGTATCTGAATTAAGCAGAACACTCCTACCCAGTCAACAGATCAGGGCTTGATCCATCACCGTTTTTTAGCTCACTTCACCATCCCAGCTCAGAACCTGGCTACATGCAAATTAGTCTGTTCCTGGCCCAGTGCATCATGGGAACAGGGCAGACCAAACTACCAAGCCAATTCTTTTACTGGAAAGGAAACAAGCTTCCGGGGACCGGTTTCTGGCATTACAGCCGTCTTCGGCCCGGCTTGCTTGAATCCTGATGGTGCAGTGAGCAAGGGACTCACATCTGAGCATACCCTTCCACGCTTATGGTGGACAAAACGATTCAGAAAAGGGGTTGGTGATGGACAGAGTATCTGAATTAAGCAGAAGACTCCTACCCAGTCAACAGATCAGGGCTTGATCCATCACAGTTTTTTAGCTCACTTCACCATCCAAGCTCAGAACCTGGCTACATGCAAATTAGTCTGTCCCTGGCCCAGTGCATCATGGGAACAGGGAAGACCAAACTACCAAGCCAATTCTTTTACTGGAAAGGAAACAAGCTTCCGGGGACTGGTTTCCGGCATTACAGCCGTCTTCGTCCCGGCTTGCTTGAATCCTGATGGTGCAGTGAGCAAGGGACTCACTTCTGAGCATACCCTTCCACGCTTATGGTGGATAAAACGATTCAGAAAAGGGGGTGGTGATGGACAGAGTATCTGAATTAAGCAGAACACTCCTACCCAGTCAACAGATCAGGGCTTGATCCATCACCGTTTTTTAGCTCACTTCACCATCCCAGCTCAGAACCTGTCTACATGCAAATTAGTCTGTCCCTGGCCCAGTGCATCATGGGAACAGGGCAGACCAAACTACCAAGCCAATTCTTTTACTGGAAAGGAAACAAGCTTCCGGGGACCGGTTTCTGGCATTACAGCTGTCTTCGCACCGGCTTGCTTGAATCCTGATGGTGCAGTGAGCAAGGGACTCACATCTGAGCATACCCTCCCACGATTATGGTGGACAAAACGATTCAGAAAAGGGGGTGGTGATGGACAGAGTATCTGAATTAAGCAGAACACTCCTACCCAGTCAACAGATCAGGGCTTGATCCATCACCGCTTTTTAGCTCACTTCACTATCCCAGCTCAGAACCTGGCTACATGCAAATTAGTCTGTCCCTGGTCCAGTGCATCATGGGAACAGGGCAGACCAAACTACCAAGCCAATTCTTTTACTGGAAAGGAAACAAGCTTCCGGGGACCGGTTTCTGGCATTACAGCCGTCTTTTGCCCGGCTTGCTTGAATCCTGATGGTGCAGTGAGCAAGGGACTCACATCTGAGCATACCCTTCCACGCTTATGGTGGACAAAACGATTCAGAAAAGGGGGTGGTGATGGACAGAGTATCTGAATTAAGCAGAACACTCCTACCCAGTCAACAGATCAGGCTTGATCCATCACCGTTTTTTAGCTCACTTCACCATCCCAGCTCAGAACCTGGCTACATGCAAATTAGTCTGTCCCTGGCCCAGTGCATCATGGGAACAGGGCAGACCAAACTACCAAGCCAATTCTTTTACTGGAAAGGAAACAAGCTTCCGGGGACCAGTTTCTGGCATTACAGCCGTCTTCGGCCCGGCTTGCTTGAATCCTGATGGTGCAGTGAGCAAGGGACTCACATCTGAGCATACCCTTCCACGCTTATGGTGGAAAAAACGATTCAGAAAAGGGGGTGGTGATGGACAGAGTATCTGAATTAAGCAGAACACTCCTACCCAGTCAACAGATCAGGGCTTGATCCATCACCGTTTGTTAGCTCACTTCACCATCCCAGCTCAGAACCTGGCTACATGCAAATTAGTCTGTTCCTGGCCCAGTGCATCATGAGAACAGGGCAGACCAAACTACCAAGCCAATTCTTTTACTGGAAAGGAAACAAGCTTCCAGGGACCGGTTTCTGACATTACAGCCGTCTTCGGCCCGGCTTGCTTGAATCCTGATGGTGCAGTGAGCAAGGGACTCACATCTGAGCATACCCTTCCACGCTTATGGTGGACAAAACGATTCAGAAAAGGGGTTGGTGATGGACAGAGTATCTGAATTAAGCAAAAGACTCCTACCCAGTCAACAGATCAGGGCTTGATCCATCACCGTTTTTTAGCTCACTTCACCATCCCAGCTCAGAACCTGGCTACATGCAAATTAGTCTGTCCTTGGCCCAGTGCATCATGGGAACAGGGCAGACAAAACTACCAGCCAATTCTTTTACTGGAAAGAAAACAAGCTTCCGGGGACCGGTTTCAGCATTACAGCCATCTTCGGACCGGCTTGCTTGAATCCTGATGGTGCAGTGAGCAAGGAACTCACATCTGAGCATACCCTTCCACGCTTATGGTGGACAAAACGATTCAGAAAAGGGGGTGGTGATGGACAGAGTATCTGAATTAAGCAGAACACTCCTACCCAGTCAACAGATCAGGGCTTGATCCATCACCGTTTTTTAGCTCACTTCACCATCCCAGCTCAGAACCTGGCTACATGCAAATTAGTCTGTCCCTGGCCCAGTGCATCATGGGAACAGGGCAGACCAAACTACCAAGCCAATTCTTTTACTGGAAAGGAAACAAGCTTCCGGGGACTGGTTTCCGGCATTACAGCCGTCTTCGGCCCGGCTTGCTTGAATCCTGATGGTGCAGTGAGCAAGGGACTCACTTCTGAGCATACCCTTCCACGCTTATGGAGGATAAAACGATTCCGAAAAGGGGGTGGTGATGGACAGAGTATCTGAATTAAGCAGAACACTCCTACCCAGTCAACAGATCAGGGCTTGATCCATCACCGTTTTTTAGCTCACTTCACCATCCCAGCTCAGAACCTGGCTACATGCAAATTAGTCTGTCCCTGGCCCAGTGCATCATGGGAACAGGGCAGACCAAACTACCAAGCCAATTCTTTTACTGGAAAGGAAACAAGCTTCCGGGGACCGGTTTCTGGCATTACAGCCGTCTTTGGCCCGGCTTGCTTGAATCCTGATGGTGCAGTGAGCAAGGGACTCACATCTGAGCATACCCTTCCACGCTTATGGTGGACAAAACGATTCAGAAAAGGGGTTGGTGATGGACAGAGTATCTGAATTAAGCAAAAGACTCCTACCCAGTCAACAGATCAGGGCTTGATCCATCACCGTTTTTTAGCTCACTTCACCATCCCAGCTCAGAACCTGGCTACATGCAAATTAGTCTGTCCTTGGCCCAGTGCATCATGGGAACAGGGCAGACAAAACTACCAGCCAATTCTTTTACTGGAAAGAAAACAAGCTTCCGGGGACCGGTTTCAGCATTACAGCCATCTTCGGACCGGCTTGCTTGAATCCTGATGGTGCAGTGAGCAAGGAACTCACATCTGAGCATACCCTTCCACGCTTATGGTGGACAAAACGATTCAGAAAAGGGGGTGGTGATGGACAGAGTATCTGAATTAAGCAGAACACTCCTACCCAGTCAACAGATCAGGGCTTGATCCATCACCGTTTTTTAGCTCACTTCACCATCCCAGCTCAGAACCTGGCTACATGCAAATTAGTCTGTCCCTGGCCCAGTGCATCATGGGAACAGGGCAGACCAAACTACCAAGCCAATTCTTTTACTGGAAAGGAAACAAGCTTCCGGGGACTGGTTTCCGGCATTACAGCCGTCTTCGGCCCGGCTTGCTTGAATCCTGATGGTGCAGTGAGCAAGGGACTCACTTCTGAGCATACCCTTCCACGCTTATGGAGGATAAAACGATTCCGAAAAGGGGGTGGTGATGGACAGAGTATCTGAATTAAGCAGAACACTCCTACCCAGTCAACAGATCAGGGCTTGATCCATCACCGTTTTTTAGCTCACTTCACCATCCCAGCTCAGAACCTGGCTACATGCAAATTAGTCTGTCCCTGGCCCAGTGCATCATGGGAACAGGGCAGACCAAACTACCAAGCCAATTCTTTTACTGGAAAGGAAACAAGCTTCCGGGGACCGGTTTCTGGCATTACAGCCGTCTTCGCACCGGCTTGCTTGAATCCTGATGGTGCAGTGAGCAAGGGACTCACATCTGAGCATACCCTTCCACGCTTATGGTGGACAAAACGATTCAGAAAAGGGGGTGGTGATGGACAGAGTATCTGAATTAAGCAGAACACTCCTACCCAGTCAACAGATCAGGGCTTGATCCATCACCGTTTTTTTAGCTCACTTCACTATCCCAGCTCAGAACCTGGCTACATGCAAATTAGTCTGTCCCTGGCCCAGTGCATCATGGGAACAGTGCAGACCAAACTACCAAGCCAATTCTTTTACTGGAAAGGAAACAAGCTTCCGGGGACCGGTTTCTGGCATTACAGCCGTCTTCGGCCCGGCTTGCTTGAATCCTGATGGTGCAGTGAGCAAGGGACTCACATCTGAGCATACCCTTCCACGCTTATGGTGGACAAAACGATTCAGAAAAGGGGGTGGTGATGGACAGAGTATCTGAATTAAGCAGAACACTCCTACCCAGTCAACAGATCAGGGCTTGATCCATCACCGTTTTTTAGCTCACTTCACCATCCCAGCTCAGAACCTGGCTACATGCAAATTAGTCTGTCCCTGGCCCAGTGCATCATGGGAACAGGGCAGACCAAACTACCAAGCCAATTCTTTTACTGGAAAGGAAAAGAGCTTCCGGGGACCGGTTTCTGGCATTACAGCCGTCTTCGGCCCGGCTTGCTTGAATCCTGATGATGCAGTGAGCAAGGGACTCACATCTGAGCATACCCTTCCACGCTTATGGTGGACAAAACGATTCAGAAAAGGGGGTGGTGATGGACAGAGTATCTGAATTAAGCAGAACACTCCTACCCAGTCAACAGATCAGAGCTTGATCCATCACCGTTTTTTAACTCACTTCACCATCCCAGCTCAGAACCTGGCTACATGCAAATTAGTCTGTCCCTGGCCCAGTGCATCATGGGAACAGGGCAGACCAAACGACCAAGCCAATTCTTTTACTGGAAAGGAAACAAGCTTCCGGGGACCGGTTTCTGGCATTACAGCCGTCTTCGGCCCGGCTTGCTTGAATCCTGATGGTGCAGTGAGCAAGGGACTCACATCTGAGCATACCCTTCCACGCTTATGGTGGACAAAACGATTCAGAAAAGGGGGTGGTGATGGACAGAGTATCTGAATTAGGCAGAACACTCCTACCCAGTCAACAGATCAGGGCTTGATCCATCACCGTTTTTTAGCTCACTTCACCATCCCAGCTCAGAACCTGGCTACATGCAAATTAGTCTGTCCCTGGCCCAGTGCATCATGGGAACAGGGCAGACCAAACTACCAAGCCAATTCTTTTACTGGAAAGGAAACAAGCTTCCGGGGACCGGTTTCTGGCATTACAGCTGTCTTCGCACCGGCTTGCTTGAATCCTGATGGTGCAGTGAGCAAGGGACTCACATCTGAGCATACCCTTCCACGCTTATGGTGGACAAAACGATTCAGAAAAGGGGGTGGTGATGGACTGAGTATCTGAATTAAGCAGAACACTCCTACCCAGTCAACAGATCAGGGCTTGATCCATCACCGTTTTTTAGCTCACTTCACCATCCCAGCTCAGAACCTGGCTACATGCAAATTAGTCTGTTCCTGGCCCAGTGCATCATGGGAACAGGGCAGACCAAACTACCAAGCCAATTCTTTTACTGGAAAGGAAACAAGCTTCCGGGGACCGGTTTCTGGCATTACAGCCGTCTTCGGCCCGGCTTGCTTGAATCCTGATGGTGCAGTGAGCAAGGGACTCACATCTGAGCATACCCTTCCACGCTTATGGTGGACAAAACGATTCAGAAAAGGGGTTGGTGATGGACAGAGTATCTGAATTAAGCAGAAGACTCCTACCCAGTCAACAGATCAGGGCTTGATCCATCACAGTTTTTTAGCTCACTTCACCATCCAAGCTCAGAACCTGGCTACATGCAAATTAGTCTGTCCCTGGCCCAGTGCATCATGGGAACAGGGAAGACCAAACTACCAAGCCAATTCTTTTACTGGAAAGGAAACAAGCTTCCGGGGACTGGTTTCCGGCATTACAGCCGTCTTCGGCCCGGCTTGCTTGAATCCTGATGGTGCAGTGAGCAAGGGACTCACTTCTGAGCATACCCTTCCACGCTTATGGTGGATAAAACGATTCAGAAAAGGGGGTGGTGATGGACAGAGTATCTGAATTAAGCAGAACACTCCTACCCAGTCAACAGATCAGGGCTTGATCCATCACCGTTTTTTAGCTCACTTCACCATCCCAGCTCAGAACCTGTCTACATGCAAATTAGTCTGTCCCTGGCCCAGTGCATCATGGGAACAGGGCAGACCAAACTACCAAGCCAATTCTTTTACTGGAAAGGAAACAAGCTTCCGGGGACCGGTTTCTGGCATTACAGCTGTCTTCGCACCGGCTTGCTTGAATCCTGATGGTGCAGTGAGCAAGGGACTCACATCTGAGCATACCCTCCCACGATTATGGTGGACAAAACGATTCAGAAAAGGGGGTGGTGATGGACAGAGTATCTGAATTAAGCAGAACACTCCTACCCAGTCAACAGATCAGGGCTTGATCCATCACCGCTTTTTAGCTCACTTCACTATCCCAGCTCAGAACCTGGCTACATGCAAATTAGTCTGTCCCTGGTCCAGTGCATCATGGGAACAGGGCAGACCAAACTACCAAGCCAATTCTTTTACTGGAAAGGAAACAAGCTTCCGGGGACCGGTTTCTGGCATTACAGCCGTCTTTTGCCCGGCTTGCTTGAATCCTGATGGTGCAGTGAGCAAGGGACTCACATCTGAGCATACCCTTCCACGCTTATGGTGGACAAAACGATTCAGAAAAGGGGGTGGTGATGGACAGAGTATCTGAATTAAGCAGAACACTCCTACCCAGTCAACAGATCAGGCTTGATCCATCACCGTTTTTTAGCTCACTTCACCATCCCAGCTCAGAACCTGGCTACATGCAAATTAGTCTGTCCCTGGCCCAGTGCATCATGGGAACAGGGCAGACCAAACTACCAAGCCAATTCTTTTACTGGAAAGGAAACAAGCTTCCGGGGACCAGTTTCTGGCATTACAGCCGTCTTCGGCCCGGCTTGCTTGAATCCTGATGGTGCAGTGAGCAAGGGACTCACATCTGAGCATACCCTTCCACGCTTATGGTGGAAAAAACGATTCAGAAAAGGGGGTGGTGATGGACAGAGTATCTGAATTAAGCAGAACACTCCTACCCAGTCAACAGATCAGGGCTTGATCCATCACCGTTTGTTAGCTCACTTCACCATCCCAGCTCAGAACCTGGCTACATGCAAATTAGTCTGTTCCTGGCCCAGTGCATCATGAGAACAGGGCAGACCAAACTACCAAGCCAATTCTTTTACTGGAAAGGAAACAAGCTTCCAGGGACCGGTTTCTGACATTACAGCCGTCTTCGGCCCGGCTTGCTTGAATCCTGATGGTGCAGTGAGCAAGGGACTCACATCTGAGCATACCCTTCCACGCTTATGGTGGACAAAACGATTCAGAAAAGGGGTTGGTGATGGACAGAGTATCTGAATTAAGCAAAAGACTCCTACCCAGTCAACAGATCAGGGCTTGATCCATCACCGTTTTTTAGCTCACTTCACCATCCCAGCTCAGAACCTGGCTACATGCAAATTAGTCTGTCCTTGGCCCAGTGCATCATGGGAACAGGGCAGACAAAACTACCAGCCAATTCTTTTACTGGAAAGAAAACAAGCTTCCGGGGACCGGTTTCAGCATTACAGCCATCTTCGGACCGGCTTGCTTGAATCCTGATGGTGCAGTGAGCAAGGAACTCACATCTGAGCATACCCTTCCACGCTTATGGTGGACAAAACGATTCAGAAAAGGGGGTGGTGATGGACAGAGTATCTGAATTAAGCAGAACACTCCTACCCAGTCAACAGATCAGGGCTTGATCCATCACCGTTTTTTAGCTCACTTCACCATCCCAGCTCAGAACCTGGCTACATGCAAATTAGTCTGTCCCTGGCCCAGTGCATCATGGGAACAGGGCAGACCAAACTACCAAGCCAATTCTTTTACTGGAAAGGAAACAAGCTTCCGGGGACTGGTTTCCGGCATTACAGCCGTCTTCGGCCCGGCTTGCTTGAATCCTGATGGTGCAGTGAGCAAGGGACTCACTTCTGAGCATACCCTTCCACGCTTATGGAGGATAAAACGATTCCGAAAAGGGGGTGGTGATGGACAGAGTATCTGAATTAAGCAGAACACTCCTACCCAGTCAACAGATCAGGGCTTGATCCATCACCGTTTTTTAGCTCACTTCACCATCCCAGCTCAGAACCTGGCTACATGCAAATTAGTCTGTCCCTGGCCCAGTGCATCATGGGAACAGGGCAGACCAAACTACCAAGCCAATTCTTTTACTGGAAAGGAAACAAGCTTCCGGGGACCGGTTTCTGGCATTACAGCCGTCTTTGGCCCGGCTTGCTTGAATCCTGATGGTGCAGTGAGCAAGGGACTCACATCTGAGCATACCCTTCCACGCTTATGGTGGACAAAACGATTCAGAAAAGGGGTTGGTGATGGACAGAGTATCTGAATTAAGCAAAAGACTCCTACCCAGTCAACAGATCAGGGCTTGATCCATCACCGTTTTTTAGCTCACTTCACCATCCCAGCTCAGAACCTGGCTACATGCAAATTAGTCTGTCCTTGGCCCAGTGCATCATGGGAACAGGGCAGACAAAACTACCAGCCAATTCTTTTACTGGAAAGAAAACAAGCTTCCGGGGACCGGTTTCAGCATTACAGCCATCTTCGGACCGGCTTGCTTGAATCCTGATGGTGCAGTGAGCAAGGAACTCACATCTGAGCATACCCTTCCACGCTTATGGTGGACAAAACGATTCAGAAAAGGGGGTGGTGATGGACAGAGTATCTGAATTAAGCAGAACACTCCTACCCAGTCAACAGATCAGGGCTTGATCCATCACCGTTTTTTAGCTCACTTCACCATCCCAGCTCAGAACCTGGCTACATGCAAATTAGTCTGTCCCTGGCCCAGTGCATCATGGGAACAGGGCAGACCAAACTACCAAGCCAATTCTTTTACTGGAAAGGAAACAAGCTTCCGGGGACTGGTTTCCGGCATTACAGCCGTCTTCGGCCCGGCTTGCTTGAATCCTGATGGTGCAGTGAGCAAGGGACTCACTTCTGAGCATACCCTTCCACGCTTATGGAGGATAAAACGATTCCGAAAAGGGGGTGGTGATGGACAGAGTATCTGAATTAAGCAGAACACTCCTACCCAGTCAACAGATCAGGGCTTGATCCATCACCGTTTTTTAGCTCACTTCACCATCCCAGCTCAGAACCTGGCTACATGCAAATTAGTCTGTCCCTGGCCCAGTGCATCATGGGAACAGGGCAGACCAAACTACCAAGCCAATTCTTTTACTGGAAAGGAAACAAGCTTCCGGGGACCGGTTTCTGGCATTACAGCCGTCTTCGCACCGGCTTGCTTGAATCCTGATGGTGCAGTGAGCAAGGGACTCACATCTGAGCATACCCTTCCACGCTTATGGTGGACAAAACGATTCAGAAAAGGGGGTGGTGATGGACAGAGTATCTGAATTAAGCAGAACACTCCTACCCAGTCAACAGATCAGGGCTTGATCCATCACCGTTTTTTTAGCTCACTTCACTATCCCAGCTCAGAACCTGGCTACATGCAAATTAGTCTGTCCCTGGCCCAGTGCATCATGGGAACAGTGCAGACCAAACTACCAAGCCAATTCTTTTACTGGAAAGGAAACAAGCTTCCGGGGACCGGTTTCTGGCATTACAGCCGTCTTCGGCCCGGCTTGCTTGAATCCTGATGGTGCAGTGAGCAAGGGACTCACATCTGAGCATACCCTTCCACGCTTATGGTGGACAAAACGATTCAGAAAAGGGGGTGGTGATGGACAGAGTATCTGAATTAAGCAGAACACTCCTACCCAGTCAACAGATCAGGGCTTGATCCATCACCGTTTTTTAGCTCACTTCACCATCCCAGCTCAGAACCTGGCTACATGCAAATTAGTCTGTCCCTGGCCCAGTGCATCATGGGAACAGGGCAGACCAAACTACCAAGCCAATTCTTTTACTGGAAAGGAAAAGAGCTTCCGGGGACCGGTTTATGGCATTACAGCCGTCTTCGGCCCGGCTTGCTTGAATCCTGATGATGCAGTGAGCAAGGGACTCACATCTGAGCATACCCTTCCACGCTTATGGTGGACAAAACGATTCAGAAAAGGGGGTGGTGATGGACAGAGTATCTGAATTAAGCAGAACACTCCTACCCAGTCAACAGATCAGAGCTTGATCCATCACCGTTTTTTAACTCACTTCACCATCCCAGCTCAGAACCTGGCTACATGCAAATTAGTCTGTCCCTGGCCCAGTGCATCATGGGAACAGGGCAGACCAAACGACCAAGCCAATTCTTTTACTGGAAAGGAAACAAGCTTCCGGGGACCGGTTTCTGGCATTACAGCCGTCTTCGGCCCGGCTTGCTTGAATCCTGATGGTGCAGTGAGCAAGGGACTCACATCTGAGCATACCCTTCCACGCTTATGGTGGACAAAACGATTCAGAAAAGGGGGTGGTGATGGACAGAGTATCTGAATTAGGCAGAACACTCCTACCCAGTCAACAGATCAGGCTTGATCCATCACCGTTTTTTAGCTCACTTCACCATCCCAGCTCAGAACCTAGCTACATGCAAATTAGTCTGTCCCTGGCCCAGTGCATCATGGGAACAGGGCAGACCAAACTACCAAGCCAATTCTTTTACTGGAAAGGAAACAAGCTTCCGGGGACCAATTTCTGGCATTACAGCCGTCTTTGGCCCGGCTTGCTTGAATCCTGATGGTGCAGTGAGCAAGGGACTCACATCTGAGCATACCCTTCCACGCTTATGGTGGACAAAACGATTCAGAAAAGGGGGTGGTGATGGACTGAGTATCTGAATTAAGCAGAACACTCCTACCCAGTCAACAGATCAGGGCTTGATCCATCACCGTTTTTTAGCTCACTTCACCATCCCAGCTCAGAACCTGGCTACATGCAAATTAGTCTGTTCCTGGCCCAGTGCATCATGGGAACAGGGCAGACCAAACTACCAAGCCAATTCTTTTACTGGAAAGGAAACAAGCTTCCGGGGACCGGTTTCTGGCATTACAGCCGTCTTCTGCCCGGCTTGCTTGAATCCTGATGGTGCAGTGAGCAAGGGACTCACATCTGAGCATACCCTTCCACGCTTATGGTGGACAAAACGATTCAGAAAAGGGGTTGGTGATGGACAGAGTATCTGAATTAAGCAGAAGACTCCTACCCAGTCAACAGATCAGGGCTTGATCCATCACCGT
Source organism: Lissotriton vulgaris (assembly GCF_964263255.1). Lineage (NCBI taxonomy): Eukaryota > Metazoa > Chordata > Amphibia > Caudata > Salamandridae > Lissotriton > Lissotriton vulgaris. Next base: position 17,340 of record NW_028241213.1, read on the forward strand.
TTTTTAGCTCACTTCACCATCCCAGCTCAGAACCTGGCTACATGCAAATTAGTCTGTCCCTGGCCCAGTGCATCATGGGAACAGGGAAGACCAAACTACCAAGCCAATTCTTTTACTGGAAAGGAAACAAGCTTCCGGGGACCGGTTTCTGGCATTACAGCCGTCTTCGGCCCGGCTTGCTTTAATCCTGATGGTGCAGTGAGCAAGGGACTCACATCTGAGCATACCCTTCCACGCTTATGGTGGACAAAACGATTCAGAAAAGGGGGTGGTGATGGACAGAGTATCTGAATTAGGCAGAACACTCCTACCCAGTCAACAGATCAGGCTTGATCCATCACCGTTTTTTAGCTCACTTCACCATCCCAGCTCAGAACCTGGCTACATGCAAATTAGTCTGTCCCTGGCCCAGTGCATCATGGGAACAGGGCAGACCAAACTACCAAGCCAATTCTTTTACTGGAAAGGAAACAAGCTTCCGGGGACCAATTTCTGGCATTACAGCCGTCTTTGGCCCGGGTTGCTTGAATCCTGATGGTGCAGTGAGCAAGGGACTCACATCTGAGCATACCCTTCCACGCTTATGGTGGACAAAACGATTCAGAAAAGGGGGTGGTGATGGACTGAGTATCTGAGTTAAGCAGAACACTCCTACCCAGTCAACAGATCAGGGCTTGATCCATCACCGTTTTTTAGCTCACTTCACCATCCCAGCTCAGAACCTGGCTACATGCAAATTAGTCTGTTCCTGGCCCAGTGCATCATGGGAACAGGGCAGACCAAACTACCAAGCCAATTCTTTTACTGGAAAGGAAACAAGCTTTCGGGGATCGGTTTCTGGCATTACAGCCGTCTTCGGCCCGGCTTGCTTGAATCCTGATGGTGCAGTGAGCAAGGGACTCACATCTGAGCATACCCTTCCACGCTTATGGTGGACAAAACGATTCAGAAAAGGGGTTGGTGATGGACAGAGTATCTGAATTAAGCAGAAGACTCCTACCCAGTCAACAGATCAGGGCTTGATCTATCACAGTTTTTTAGCTCACTTCACCATCCCAGCTCAGAACCTGGCTACATGCAAATTAGTCTGTCCCTGGCCCAGTGCATCATGGGAACAGGGAAGACCAAACTACCAAGCCAATTCTTTTACTGGAAAGGAAACAAGCTTCCGGGGACCGGTTTCTGGCATTACAGCCGTCTTCGGCCCGGCTTGCTTGAATCCTGATGGTGCAGTGAGCAAGGGACTCACATCTGAGCATACCCTTCCACGCTTATGGTGGACAAAACGATTCAGAAAAGGGGGTGGTGATGGACAGAGTATCTGAACTAAGCAGAACACTCCTACCCAGTCAACAGATCAGGGCTTGATCCATCACCGTTTTTTAAATCACTTCACGATCCCAGCTCAGAACCTGGCTACATGCAAATTAGTCTGTCCTTGGCCCAGTGCATCATGGGAACAGGGCAGACAAAACTACCAGCCAATTCTTTTACTGGAAAGAAAACAAGCTTCCGGGGACCGGTTTCTGGCATGACAGCCATCTTCGGACCGGCTTGCTTGAATCCTGATGGTGCAGTGAGCAAGGAACTCACATCTGAGCATACCCTTCCACGCTTATGGTGGACAAAACGATTCAGAAAAGGGGGTGGTGATGGACAGAGTATCTGAATTAAGCAGAACACTCCTACCCAGTCAACAGATCAGGGCTTGATCCATCACCGTTTTTCAGCTCACTTCACCATCCCAGCTCAGAACGTGGCTACATGCAAATTAGTCTGTCCCTGGCCCAGTGCATCATGGGAACAGGGCAGACCAAACTACCAAGCCAATTCTTTTACTGGAAAGGAAACAAGCTTCTGGGGACTGGTTTCTGGCATTACAGCCGTCTTCGGCCCGGCTTGCTTGAATCCTGATGGTGCAGTGAGCAAGGGACTCACTTCTGAGCATACCCTTCCACGCTTATGGTGGATAAAACGATTCAGAAAAGGGGGTGGTGATGGACAGAGTATCTGAATTAAGCAGAATACTCCTACCCAGTCAACAGATCAGGGCTTGATCCATCACCGTTTTTTAGCTCACTTCACCATCCCAGCTCAGAACCTGGCTACATGCAAATTAGTCTGTCCCTGGCCCAGTGCATCATGGGAACAGGGCAGACCAAACTACCAAGCCAATTCTTTTACTGGAAAGGAAACAAGCTTCCGGGGACCGGTTTCTGGCATTACAGCCGTCTTCTGCCCGGCTTGCTTGAATCCTGATGGTGCAGTGAGCAAGGGACTCACATCTGAGCATACCCTTCCACGCTTATGGTGGACAAAACGATTCAGAAAAGGGGTTGGTGATGGACAGAGTATCTGAATTAAGCAGAAGACTCCTACCCAGTCAACAGATCAGGGCTTGATCCATCACCGTTTTTTAGCTCACTTCACCATCCCAGCTCAGAACCTGGCTACATGCAAATTAGTCTGTCCCTGGCCCAGTGCATCATGGGAACAGGGAAGACCAAACTACCAAGCCAATTCTTTTACTGGAAAGGAAACAAGCTTCCGGGGACCGGTTTCTGGCATTACAGCCGTCTTCGGCCCGGCTTGCTTTAATCCTGATGGTGCAGTGAGCAAGGGACTCACATCTGAGCATACCCTTCCACGCTTATGGTGGACAAAACGATTCAGAAAAGGGGGTGGTGATGGACAGAGTATCTGAATTAGGCAGAACACTCCTACCCAGTCAACAGATCAGGCTTGATCCATCACCGTTTTTTAGCTCACTTCACCATCCCAGCTCAGAACCTGGCTACATGCAAATTAGTCTGTCCCTGGCCCAGTGCATCATGGGAACAGGGCAGACCAAACTACCAAGCCAATTCTTTTACTGGAAAGGAAACAAGCTTCCGGGGACCAATTTCTGGCATTACAGCCGTCTTTGGCCCGGGTTGCTTGAATCCTGATGGTGCAGTGAGCAAGGGACTCACATCTGAGCATACCCTTCCACGCTTATGGTGGACAAAACGATTCAGAAAAGGGGGTGGTGATGGACTGAGTATCTGAGTTAAGCAGAACACTCCTACCCAGTCAACAGATCAGGGCTTGATCCATCACCGTTTTTTAGCTCACTTCACCATCCCAGCTCAGAACCTGGCTACATGCAAATTAGTCTGTTCCTGGCCCAGTGCATCATGGGAACAGGGCAGACCAAACTACCAAGCCAATTCTTTTACTGGAAAGGAAACAAGCTTTCGGGGATCGGTTTCTGGCATTACAGCCGTCTTCGGCCCGGCTTGCTTGAATCCTGATGGTGCAGTGAGCAAGGGACTCACATCTGAGCATACCCTTCCACGCTTATGGTGGACAAAACGATTCAGAAAAGGGGTTGGTGATGGACAGAGTATCTGAATTAAGCAGAAGACTCCTACCCAGTCAACAGATCAGGGCTTGATCTATCACAGTTTTTTAGCTCACTTCACCATCCCAGCTCAGAACCTGGCTACATGCAAATTAGTCTGTCCCTGGCCCAGTGCATCATGGGAACAGGGAAGACCAAACTACCAAGCCAATTCTTTTACTGGAAAGGAAACAAGCTTCCGGGGACCGGTTTCTGGCATTACAGCCGTCTTCGGCCCGGCTTGCTTGAATCCTGATGGTGCAGTGAGCAAGGGACTCACATCTGAGCATACCCTTCCACGCTTATGGTGGACAAAACGATTCAGAAAAGGGGGTGGTGATGGACAGAGTATCTGAACTAAGCAGAACACTCCTACCCAGTCAACAGATCAGGGCTTGATCCATCACCGTTTTTTAAATCACTTCACGATCCCAGCTCAGAACCTGGCTACATGCAAATTAGTCTGTCCTTGGCCCAGTGCATCATGGGAACAGGGCAGACAAAACTACCAGCCAATTCTTTTACTGGAAAGAAAACAAGCTTCCGGGGACCGGTTTCTGGCATGACAGCCATCTTCGGACCGGCTTGCTTGAATCCTGATGGTGCAGTGAGCAAGGAACTCACATCTGAGCATACCCTTCCACGCTTATGGTGGACAAAACGATTCAGAAAAGGGGGTGGTGATGGACAGAGTATCTGAATTAAGCAGAACACTCCTACCCAGTCAACAGATCAGGGCTTGATCCATCACCGTTTTTCAGCTCACTTCACCATCCCAGCTCAGAACGTGGCTACATGCAAATTAGTCTGTCCCTGGCCCAGTGCATCATGGGAACAGGGCAGACCAAACTACCAAGCCAATTCTTTTACTGGAAAGGAAACAAGCTTCCGGGGACTGGTTTCTGGCATTACAGCCGTCTTTGGCCCGGCTTGCTTGAATCCTGATGGTGCAGTGAGCAAGGGACTCACTTCTGAGCATACCCTTCCACGCTTATGGTGGATAAAACGATTCAGAAAAGGGGGTGGTGATGGACAGAGTATCTGAATTAAGCAGAATACTCCTACCCAGTCAACAGATCAGGGCTTGATCCATCACCGTTTTTTAGCTCACTTCACCATCCCAGCTCAGAACCTGGCTACATGCAAATTAGTCTGTCCCTGGCCCAGTGCATCATGGGAACAGGGCAGACCAAACTACCAAGCCAATTCTTTTACTGGAAAGGAAACAAGCTTCCGGGGACCGGTTTCTGGCATTACAGCCGTCTTCTGCCCGGCTTGCTTGAATCCTGATGGTGCAGTGAGCAAGGGACTCACATCTGAGCATACCCTTCCACGCTTATGGTGGACAAAACGATTCAGAAAAGGGGTTGGTGATGGACAGAGTATCTGAATTAAGCAGAAGACTCCTACCCAGTCAACAGATCAGGGCTTGATCCATCACCGTTTTTTAGCTCACTTCACCATCCCAGCTCAGAACCTGGCTACATGCAAATTAGTCTGTCCCTGGCCCAGTGCATCATGGGAACAGGGAAGACCAAACTACCAAGCCAATTCTTTTACTGGAAAGGAAACAAGCTTCCGGGGACCGGTTTCTGGCATTACAGCCGTCTTCGGCCCGGCTTGCTTTAATCCTGATGGTGCAGTGAGCAAGGGACTCACATCTGAGCATACCCTTCCACGCTTATGGTGGACAAAACGATTCAGAAAAGGGGGTGGTGATGGACAGAGTATCTGAATTAGGCAGAACACTCCTACCCAGTCAACAGATCAGGCTTGATCCATCACCGTTTTTTAGCTCACTTCACCATCCCAGCTCAGAACCTGGCTACATGCAAATTAGTCTGTCCCTGGCCCAGTGCATCATGGGAACAGGGCAGACCAAACTACCAAGCCAATTCTTTTACTGGAAAGGAAACAAGCTTCCGGGGACCAATTTCTGGCATTACAGCCGTCTTTGGCCCGGGTTGCTTGAATCCTGATGGTGCAGTGAGCAAGGGACTCACATCTGAGCATACCCTTCCACGCTTATGGTGGACAAAACGATTCAGAAAAGGGGGTGGTGATGGACTGAGTATCTGAGTTAAGCAGAACACTCCTACCCAGTCAACAGATCAGGGCTTGATCCATCACCGTTTTTTAGCTCACTTCACCATCCCAGCTCAGAACCTGGCTACATGCAAATTAGTCTGTTCCTGGCCCAGTGCATCATGGGAACAGGGCAGACCAAACTACCAAGCCAATTCTTTTACTGGAAAGGAAACAAGCTTTCGGGGATCGGTTTCTGGCATTACAGCCGTCTTCGGCCCGGCTTGCTTGAATCCTGATGGTGCAGTGAGCAAGGGACTCACATCTGAGCATACCCTTCCACGCTTATGGTGGACAAAACGATTCAGAAAAGGGGTTGGTGATGGACAGAGTATCTGAATTAAGCAGAAGACTCCTACCCAGTCAACAGATCAGGGCTTGATCTATCACAGTTTTTTAGCTCACTTCACCATCCCAGCTCAGAACCTGGCTACATGCAAATTAGTCTGTCCCTGGCCCAGTGCATCATGGGAACAGGGAAGACCAAACTACCAAGCCAATTCTTTTACTGGAAAGGAAACAAGCTTCCGGGGACCGGTTTCTGGCATTACAGCCGTCTTCGGCCCGGCTTGCTTGAATCCTGATGGTGCAGTGAGCAAGGGACTCACATCTGAGCATACCCTTCCACGCTTATGGTGGAAAAAACGATTCAGAAAAGGGGGTGGTGATGGACAGAGTATCTGAACTAAGCAGAACACTCCTACCCAGTCAACAGATCAGGGTTTGATCCATCACCGTTTTTTAAATCACTTCACGATCCCAGCTCAGAACCTGGCTACATGCAAATTAGTCTGTCCTTGGCCCAGTGCATCATGGGAACAGGGCAGACAAAACTACCAGCCAATTCTTTTACTGGAAAGAAAACAAGCTTCCGGGGACCGGTTTCTGGCATGACAGCCATCTTCGGACCGGCTTGCTTGAATCCTGATGGTGCAGTGAGCAAGGAACTCACATCTGAGCATACCCTTCCACGCTTATGGTGGACAAAACGATTCAGAAAAGGGGGTGGTGATGGACAGAGTATCTGAATTAAGCAGAACACTCCTACCCAGTCAACAGATCAGGGCTTGATCCATCACCGTTTTTCAGCTCACTTCACCATCCCAGCTCAGAACGTGGCTACATGCAAATTAGTCTGTCCCTGGCCCAGTGCATCATGGGAACAGGGCAGACCAAACTACCAAGCCAATTCTTTTACTGGAAAGGAAACAAGCTTCCGGGGACTGGTTTCTGGCATTACAGCCGTCTTCGGCCCGGCTTGCTTGAATCCTGATGGTGCAGTGAGCAAGGGACTCACTTCTGAGCATACCCTTCCACGCTTATGGTGGATAAAACGATTCAGAAAAGGGGGTGGTGATGGACAGAGTATCTGAATTAAGCAGAATACTCCTACCCAGTCAACAGATCAGGGCTTGATCCATCACCGTTTTTTAGCTCACTTCACCATCCCAGCTCAGAACCTGGCTACATGCAAATTAGTCTGTCCCTGGCCCAGTGCATCATGGGAACAGGGCAGACCAAACTACCAAGCCAATTCTTTTACTGGAAAGGAAACAAGCTTCCGGGGACCGGTTTCTGGCATTACAGCCGTCTTCGCACCGGCTTGCTTGAATCCTGATGGTGCAGTGAGCAAGGGACCCACATCTGAGCATACCCTCCCACGATTATGGTAGACAAAACGATTCAGAAAAGGGGGTGGTGATGGACAGAGTATCTGAATTAAGCAGAACACTCCTACCCAGTCAACAGATCAGGGCTTGATCCATCACCGCTTTTTAGCTCACTTCACTATCCCAGCTCAGAACCTGGCTACATGCAAATTAGTCTGTCCCTGGCCCAGTGCATCATGGGAACAGGGCAGACCAAACTACCAAGCCAATTCTTTTACTGGAAAGGAAACAAGCTTCCGGGGACCGGTTTCTGGCATTACAGCCGTCTTCGGCCCGGCTTGCTTGAATCCTGATGGTGCAGTGAGCAAGGGACTCACATCTGAGCATACCCTTCCACGCTTATGGTGGACAAAACGATTCAGAAAAGGGGGTGGTGATGGACAGAGTATCTGAATTAAGCAGAACACTCCTACCCAGTCAACAGATCAGGCTTGATCCATCACCGTTTTTTAGCTCACTTCACCATCCCAGCTCAGAACCTGGCTACATGCAAATTAGTCTGTCCCTGGCCCAGTGCATCATGGGAACAGGGAAGACCAAACTACCAAGCCAATTCTTTTACTGGAAAGGAAACAAGCTTCCGGGGACCGGTTTCTGGCATTACAGCCGTCTTCGGCCCGGCTTGCTTGAATCCTGATGGTGCAGTGAGCAAGGGACTCACATCTGAGCATACCCTTCCACGCTTATGGTGGACAAAACGATTCAGAAAAGGGGGTGGTGATGGACAGAGTATCTGAACTAAGCAGAACACTCCTACCCAGTCAACAGATCAGGGCTTGATCCATCACCGTTTTTTAAATCACTTCACGATCCCAGCTCAGAACCTGGCTACATGCAAATTAGTCTGTCCTTGGCCCAGTGCATCATGGGAACAGGGCAGACAAAACTACCAGCCAATTCTTTTACTGGAAAGAAAACAAGCTTCCGGGGACCGGTTTCTGGCATGACAGCCATCTTCGGACCGGCTTGCTTGAATCCTGATGGTGCAGTGAGCAAGGAACTCACATCTGAGCATACCCTTCCACGCTTATGGTGGACAAAACGATTCAGAAAAGGGGTTGGTGATGGACAGAGTATCTGAATTAAGCAGAAGACTCCTACCCAGTCAACAGATCAGGGCTTGATCCATCACAGTTTTTTAGCTCACTTCACCATCCCAGCTCAGAACCTGGCTACATGCAAATTAGTCTGTCCCTGGCCCAGTGCATCATGGGAACAGGGAAGACCAAACTACCAAGCCAATTCTTTTACTGGAAAGGAAACAAGCTTCCGGGGACCGGTTTCTGGAATTACAGCCGTCTTCGGCCCGGCTTGCTTGAATCCTGATGGTGCAGTGAGCAAGGGACTCACATCTGAGCATACCCTTCCACGCTTATGGTGGACAAAACGATTCAGAAAAGGGGGTGGTGATGGACAGAGTATCTGAACTAAGCAGAACACTCCTACCCAGTCAACAGATCAGGGCTTGATCCATCACCGTTTTTTAAATCACTTCACGATCCCAGCTCAGAACCTGGCTACATGCAAATTAGTCTGTCCTTGGCCCAGTGCATAATGGGAACAGGGCAGACAAAACTACCAGCCAATTCTTTTACTGGAAAGAAAACAAGCTTCCGGGGACCGGTTTCTGGCATGACAGCCATCTTCGGACCGGCTTGCTTGAATCCTGATGGTGCAGTGAGCAAGGAACTCACATCTGAGCATACCCTTCCACGCTTATGGTGGACAAAACGATTCAGAAAAGGGGGTGGTGATGGACAGAGTATCTGAATTAAGCAGAACACTCCTACCCAGTCAACAGATCAGGGCTTGATCCATCACCGTTTTTTAGCTCACTTCACCATCCCAGCTCAGAACCTGGCTACATGCAAATTAGTCTGTCCCTGGCCCAGTGCATCATGGGAACAGGGCAGACCAAACTACCAAGCCAATTCTTTTACTGGAAAGGAAACAAGCTTCCGGGGACTGGTTTCCGGCATTACAGCCGTCTTCGGCCTGGCTTGCTTGAATCCTGATGGTGCAGTGAGCAAGGGACTCACTTCTGAGCATACCCTTCCACGCTTATGGTGGATAAAACGATTCAGAAAAGGGGGTGGTGATGGACAGAGTATCTGAATTAAGCAGAATACTCCTACCCAGTCAACAGATCAGGGCTTGATCCATCACCGCTTTTTAGCTCACTTCACCATCCCAGCTCAGAACCTGGCTACATGCAAATTAGTCTGTCCCTGGCCCAGTGCATCATGGGAACAGGGCAGACCAAACTACCAAGCCAATTCTTTTACTGGAAAGGAAACAAGCTTCCGGGGACCGGTTTCTGGCATTACAGCCGTCTTCGCACCGGCTTGCTTGAATCCTGATGGTGCAGTGAGCAAGGGACTCACATCTGAGCATACCCTCCCACGATTATGGTGGACAAAACGATTCAGAAAAGGGGGTGGTGATGGACAGAGTATCTGAATTAAGCAGAACACTCCTACCCAGTCAACAGATCAGGGCTTGATCCATCACCGCTTTTTAGCTCACTTCACTATCCCAGCTCAGAACCTGGCTACATGCAAATTAGTCTGTCCCTGGCCCAGTGCATCATGGGAACAGGGCAGACCAAACTACCAAGCCAATTCTTTTACTGGAAAGGAAACAAGCTTCCGGGGACCGGTTTCTGGCATTACAGCCGTCTTCGGCCCGGCTTGCTTGAATCCTGATGGTGCAGTGAGCAAGGGACTCACATCTGAGCATACCCTTCCACGCTTATGGTGGACAAAACGATTCAGAAAAGGGGGTGGTGATGGACAGAGTATCTGAATTAAGCAGAACACTCCTACCCAGTCAACAGATCAGGCTTGATCCATCACCGTTTTTTAGCTCACTTCACCATCCCAGCTCAGAACCTGGCTACATGCAAATTAGTCTGTCCCTGGCCCAGTGCATCATGGGAACAGGGCAGACCAAACTACCAAGCCAATTCTTTTACTGGAAAGGAAACAAGCTTCCGGGGACCAGTTTCTGGCATTACAGCCGTCTTCGGCCCGGCTTGCTTGAATCCTGATGGTGCAGTGAGCAAGGGACTCACATCTGAGCATACCATTCCACGCTTATGGTGGAAAAAACGATTCAGAAAAGGGGGTGGTGATGGACAGAGTATCTGAATTAAGCAGAACACTCCTACCCAGTCAACAGGTCAGGGCTTGATCCATCACCGTTTTTTAGCTCACTTCACCATCCCAGCTCAGAACCTGGCTACATGCAAATTAGTCTGTTCCTGGCCCAGTGCATCATGGGAACAGGGCAGACAAAACTACCAGCCAATTCTTTTACTGGAAAGAAAACAAGCTTCCGGGGACCGGTTTCAGCATTACAGCCATCTTCGGACCGGCTTGCTTGAATCCTGATGGTGCAGTGAGCAAGGAACTCACATCTGAGCATACCCTTCCACGCTTATGGTGGACAAAACGATTCAGAAAAGGGGGTGGTGATGGACAGAGTATCTGAATTAAGCAGAACACTCCTACCCAGTCAACAGATCAGGGCTTGATCCATCACCGTTTTTTAGCTCACTTCACCATCCCAGCTCAGAACCTGGCTACATGCAAATTAGTCTGTCCCTGGCCCAGTGCATCATGGGAACAGGGCAGACCAAACTACCAAGCCAATTCTTTTACTGGAAAGGAAACAAGCTTCCGGGGACTGGTTTCCGGCATTACAGCCGTCTTCGGACCGGCTTGCTTGAATCCTGATGGTGCAGTGAGCAAGGAACTCACATCTGAGCATACCCTTCCACGCTTATGGTGGACAAAACGATTCAGAAAAGGGGGTGGTGATGGACAGAGTATCTGAATTAAGCAGAACACTCCTACCCAGTCAACAGATCAGGGCTTGATCCATCACCGCTTTTTAGCTCACTTCACTATCCCAGCTCAGAACCTGGCTACATGCAAATTAGTCTGTCCCTGGCCCAGTGCTTAATGGGAACAGGGCAGACCAAACTACCAAGCCAATTCTTTTACTGGAAAGGAAACAAGCTTCCGGGGACCGGTTTCTGGCATTACAGCCGTCTTCGGCCCGGCTTGCTTGAATCCTGATGGTGCAGTGAGCAAGGGACTCACATCTGAGCATACCCTTCCACGCTTATGGTGGACAAAACGATTCAGAAAAGGGGGTGGTGATGGACAGAGTATCTGAATTAAGCAGAACACTCCTACCCAGTCAACAGATCAGGCTTGATCCATCACCGTTTTTTAGCTCACTTCACCATCCCAGCTCAGAACCTGGCTACATGCAAATTAGTCTGTCCCTGGCCCAGTGCATCATGGGAACAGGGCAGACCAAACTACCAAGCCAATTCTTTTACTGGAAAGGAAACAAGCTTCCGGGGACCAGTTTCTGGCATTACAGCCGTCTTAGGCCCGGCTTGCTTGAATCCTGATGGTGCAGTGAGCAAGGGACTCACATCTGAGCATACCCTTCCATGCTTATGGTGGAAAAAACGATTCAGAAAAGGGGGTGGTGATGGACAGAGTATCTGAATTAAGCAGAACACTCCTACCCAGTCAACAGATCAGGGCTTGATCCATCACCGTTTTTTAGCTCACTTCACCATCCCAGCTCAGAACCTGGCTACATGCAAATTAGTCTGTTCCTGGCCCAGTGCATCATGAGAACTGGGCAGACCAAACTACCAAGCCAATTCTTTTACTGGAAAGGAAACAAGCTTCCAGGGACCGGTTTCTGGCATTACAGCCGTCTTCGGCCCGGCTTGCTTGAATCCTGATGGTGCAGTGAGCAAGGGACTCACATCTGAGCATACCCTTCCACGCTTATGGTGGACAAAACGATTCAGAAAAGGGGTTGGTGATGGACAGAGTATCTGAATTAAGCAAAAGACTCCTACCCAGTCAACAGATCAGGGCTTGATCCATCACCGTTTTTTAGCTCACTTCACCATCCCAGCTCAGAACCTGGCTACATGCAAATTAGTCTGTCCTTGGCCCAGTGCATCATGGGAACAGGGCAGACAAAACTACCAGCCAATTCTTTTACTGGAAAGAAAACAAGCTTCCGGGGACCGGTTTCAGCATTACAGCCATCTTCGGACCGGCTTGCTTGAATCCTGATGGTGCAGTGAGCAAGGAACTCACATCTGAGCATACCCTTCCACGCTTATGGTGGACAAAACGATTCAGAAAAGGGGGTGGTGATGGACAGAGTATCTGAATTAAGCAGAACACTCCTACCCAGTCAACAGATCAGGGCTTGATCCATCACCGTTTTTTAGCTCACTTCACCATCCCAGCTCAGAACCTGGCTACATGCAAATTAGTCTGTCCCTGGCCCAGTGCATCATGGGAACAGGGCAGACCAAACTACCAAGCCAATTCTTTTACTGGAAAGGAAACAAGCTTCCGGGGACTGGTTTCCGGCATTACAGCCGTCTTCGGCCCGGCTTGCTTGAATCCTGATGGTGCAGTGAGCAAGGGACTCACTTCTGAGCATACCCTTCCACGCTTATGGAGGATAAAACGATTCCGAAAAGGGGGTGGTGATGGACAGAGTATCTGAATTAAGCAGAACACTCCTACCCAGTCAACAGATCAGGGCTTGATCCATCACCGTTTTTTAGCTCACTTCACCATCCCAGCTCAGAACCTGGCTACATGCAAATTAGTCTGTCCCTGGCCCAGTGCATCATGGGAGCAGGGCAGACCAAACTACCAAGCCAATTCTTTTACTGGAAAGGAAACAAGCTTCCGGGGACCGGTTTCTGGCATTACAGCCGTCTTCGCTCCGGCTTGCTTGAATCCTGATGGTGCAGTGAGCAAGGGACTCACATCTGAGCATACCCTTCCACGCTTATGGTGGACAAAACGATTCAGAAAAGGGGGTGGTGATGGACAGAGTATCTGAATTAAGCAGAACACTCCTACCCAGTCAACAGATCAGGGCTTGATCCATCACCGTTTTTTAGCTCACTTCACTATCCCAGCTCAGAACCTGGCTACATGCAAATTAGTCTGTCCCTGGCCCAGTGCATCATGGGAACAGGGCAGACCAAACTACCGAGCCAATCCTTTTACTGGAAAGGAAACAAGCTTCCGGGGACCGGTTTCTGGCATTACAGCCGTCTTCGGCCCGGCTTGCTTGAATCCTGATGGTGCAGTGAGCAAGGGACTCACATCTGAGCATACCCTTCCACGCTTATGGTGGACAAAACGATTCAGAAAAGGGGGTGGTGATGGACAGAGTATCTGAATTAAGCAGAACACTCCTACCCAGTCAACAGATCAGGGCTTGATCCATCACCGTTTTTTAGCTCACTTCACCATCCCAGCTCAGAACCTGGCTACATGCAAATTAGTCTGTCCCTGGCCCAGTGCATCATGGCAACAGGGCAGACCAAACTACCAAGCCAATTCTTTTACTGGAAAGGAAACAAGCTTCCGGGGACCGGTTTCTGGCATTACAGCCGTCTTCGGCCCGGCTTGCTTGAATCCTGATGGTGCAGTGAGCAAGGGACTCACATCTGAGCATACCCTTCCACGCTTATGGTGGACAAAACGATTCAGAAAAGGGGGTGGTGATGGACAGAGTATCTGAATTAAGCAGAACACTCCTACCCAGTAAACAGATCAGGGCTTGATCCATCACCGTTTTTTAGCTCACTTCACCATCCCAGCTCAGAACCTGGCTACATGCAAATTAGTCTGTCCCTGGCCCAGTGCATCATGGGAACAGGGCAGACCAAACTACCAAGCCAATTCTTTTACTGGAAAGGAAACAAGCTTCCGGGGACCGGTTTCTGGCATTACAGCCGTCTTCGGCCCGGCTTGCTTGAATCCTGATGGTGCAGTGAGCAAGGGACTCACATCTGAGCATACCCTTCCATGCTTATGGTGGACAAAACGATTCAGAAAAGGGGGTGGTGATGGACAGAGTATCTGAATTAAGCAGAACACTCCTACCCAGTCAACAGATCAGGGCTTGATCCATCACCGTTTTTAGATCACTTCACCATCCCAGCTCAGAACCTGGCTACATGCAAATTAGTCTGTCCCTGGTCCAGTGCATCATGGGAACAGGGCAGACCAAACTACCAAGCCAATTCTTTTACTGGAAAGGAAACAAGCTTACGGGGACCAATTTCTGGCATTACAGCCGTCTTTGGCCCGGCTTGCTTGAATCCTGATGGTGCAGTGAGCAAGGGACTCACATCTGAGCATACCCTACCACGCTTATTGTGGACAAAACGATTCAGAAAAGGGGTTGGTGATGGACAGAGTATCTGAATTAAGCAGAACACTCCTACCCAGTCAACAGATCAGGGCTTGATCCATCACCGTTTTTAGCTCACTTCACCATCCCAGCTCAGAACCTGGCTACATGCAAATGTGTCTGTCCCTGGCCCAGTGCATCATGGGAACAGGGCAGACCAAACTACCAAGCCAATGCTTTTACTGGAAAGGAAACAAGCTTCCGGGGACCGGTTTCTGGCATTACAGCCGTCTTCGGCCCGGCTTGCTTGAATCCTGATGGTGCAGTGAGCAAGGGACTCACATCTGAGCATACCCTTCCACCCTTATGGTGGACAAAACGATTCAGAAAAGGGGGTGGTGATGGACAGAGTATCTGAATTAAGCATAACACTCCTACCCAGTCAACAGATCAGGGCTTGATCCATCACCGTTTTTTAGCTCACTTCACCATCCCAGCTTAGAACCTGGCTACATGCAAATTAGTCTGTCCCTGGCCCAGTGCATCATGGGAACAGGGCAGACCAAACTACCAAGCCAATTCTTTTACTGGAAAGGAAACAAGCTTCCGGGGACCGGTTTCTGGCATTACAGCCGTCTTCGGCCCGGCTTCCTTGAATCCTGATGGTGCAGTGAGCAAGGGACTCACTTCTGAGCATACCCTTCCACGCTTATGGTGGACAAAACGATTCAGAAAAGGGGGTGGTGATGGACAGAGTATCTGAATTAGGCAGAACACTCCTACCCAGTCAACAGATCAGGCTTGATCCATCACCGTTTTTTAGCTCACTTCACCATCCCAGCTCAGAACCTGGCTACATGCAAATTAGTCTGTCCCTGGCCCAGTGCATCATGGGAACAGGGCAGACCAAACTACCAAGCCAATTCTTTTACTGGAAAGGAAACAAGCTTCCGGGGACCAATTTCTGGCATTACAGCCGTCTTTGACCCGGCTTGCTTGAATCCTGATGGTGCAGTGAGCAAGGGACTCACATCTGAGCATACCCTTCCACGCTTATGGTGGACAAAACGATTCAGAAAAGGGGGTGGTGATGGACTGAGTATCTGAATTAAGCAGAACACTCCTACCCAGTCAACAGATCAGGGCTTGATCCATCACCGTTTTTTAGCTCACTTCACCATCCCAGCTCAGAACCTGGCTACATGCAAATTAATCTGTTCCTGGCCCAGTGCATCATGGGAACAGGGCAGACCAAACTACCAAGCCAATTCTTTTACTGGAAAGGAAACAAGCTTCCGGGGACCGGTTTCTGGCATTACAGCCGTCTTCGGCCCGGCTTGCTTGAATCCTGATGGTGCAGTGAGCAAGGGACTCACATCTGAGCATACCCTTCCACACTTATGGTGGACAAAACGATTCAGAAAAGGGGTTGGTGATGGACAGAGTATCTGAATTAAGCAGAAGACTCCTACCCAGTCAACAGATCAGGGCTTGATCCATCACCGTTTTTTAGCTCACTTCACCATCCCAGCTCAGAACCTGGCTACATGCAAATTAGTCTGTCCCTGGCCCAGTGCATCATGGGAACAGGGAAGACCAAACTACCAAGCCAATTCTTTTACTGGAAAGGAAACAAGCTTCCGGGGACCGTTTTCTGGCATTACAGCCGTCTTCGGCCCGGCTTGCTTGAATCCTGATGGTGCAGTGAGCAAGGGACTCACATCTGAGCATACCCTTCCACGCTTATGGTGGACAAAACGATTCAGAAAAGGGGGTGGTGATGGACTGAGTATCTGAATTAAGCAGAACACTCCTACCCAGTCAACAGATCAGGGCTTGATCCATCACGGTTTTTTAGCTCACTTCACCATCCCAGCTCAGAACCTGGCTACATGCAAATTAGTCTGTTCCTGGCCCAGTGCATCATGGGAACAGGGCAGACCAAACTACCAAGCCAATTCTTTTACTGGAAAGGAAACAAGCTTCCGGGGACCGGTTTCTGGCATTACAGCCGTCTTCGGCCCGGCTTGCTTGAATCCTGATGGTGCAGTGAGCAAGGGACTCACATCTGAGCATACCCTTCCACGCTTATGGTGGACAAAACGATTCATAAAAGGGGTTGGTGATGGAAAGAGTATCTGAATTAAGCATAAGACTCCTACCCAGTCAACAGATCAGGGCTTGATCCATCACCGTTTTTTAGCTCACTTCACCATCCCAGCTCAGAACCTGGCTACATGCAAATTAGTCTGTCCCTGGCCCAGTGCATCATGGGAACAGGGAAGACCAAACTACCAAGCCAATTCTTTTACTGGAAAGGAAACAAGCTTCCGGGGACTGGTTTCCGGCATTACAGCCGTCTTCGGCCTGGCTTGCTTGAATCCTGATGGTGCAGTGAGCAAGGGACTCACTTCTGAGCATACCCTTCCACGCTTATGGTGGATAAAACGATTCAGAAAAGGGGGTGGTGATGGACAGAGTATCTGAATTAAGCAGAATACTCCTACCCAGTCAACAGATCAGGGCTTGATCCATCACCGCTTTTTAGCTCACTTCACCATCCCAGCTCAGAACCTGGCTACATGCAAATTAGTCTGTTCCTGGCCCAGTGCATCATGGGAACAGGGCAGACCAAACTACCAAGCCAATTCTTTTACTGGAAAGGAAACAAGCTTCCGGGGACCGGTTTCTGGCATTACAGCCGTCTTCGGCCCGGCTTGCTTGAATCCTGATGGTGCAGTGAGCAAGGGACTCACATCTGAGCATACCCTTCCACGCTTATGGTGGACAAAACGATTCAGAAAAGGGGGTGGTGATGGACAGAGTATCTGAATTAAGCAGAACACTCCTACCCAGTCAACAGATCAGGGCTTGATCCATCACCGTTTTTTAGCTCACTTCACCATCCCAGCTCAGAACCTGGCTACATGCAAATTAGTCTGTTCCTGGCCCAGTGCATCATGGGAACAGGGCAGACCAAACTACCAAGCCAATTCTTTTACTGGAAAGGAAACAAGCTTCCGGGGACCGGTTTCTGGCATTACAGCCGTCTTCGGCCCGGCTTGCTTGAATCCTGATGGTGCAGTGAGCAAGGGACTCACATCTGAGCATACCCTTCCACGCTTATGGTGGACAAAACGATTCAGAAAAGGGGGTGGTGATGGACAGAGTATCTGAATTAAGCAGAACACTCCTACCCAGTCAACAGATCAGGGCTTGATCCATCACCGTTTTTTAAATCACTTCACGATCCCAGCTCAGAACCTGGCTACATGCAAATTAGTCTGTCCTTGGCCCAGTGCATCATGGGAACAGGGCAGACAAAACTACCAGCCAATTCTTTTACTGGAAAGAAAACAAGCTTCCGGGGACCGGTTTCTGGCATGACAGCCATCTTCGGACCGGCTTGCTTGAATCCTGATGGTGCAGTGAGCAAGGAACTCACATCTGAGCATACCCTTCCACGCTTATGGTGGACAAAACGATTCAGAAAAGGGGGTGGTGATGGACAGAGTATCTGAATTAAGCAAAACACTCCTACCCAGTCAACAGATCAGGGCTTGATCCATCACCGTTTTTTAGCTCACTTCACCATCCCAGCTCAGAACCTGGCTACTGAATATGCTACTTACCAGTATGCATCTGTTCTTGGCATGTAGGGCTGCTAACATTCATATCTTAGCATTAGATCGCCGCCTAGTGTTGGGTCCGGATGATCGCACATTGTTGTCCTGGAAGAGTCTTCGAAGTATCCTGAGATAGGTGGCTCCTCCCCTGGACTACAGTGCGCATGGGCATCAGCTCCATCCCCAGATTGTTTTTCGCCATTGTGGCAGAGGATGGAGTGAAAAGTGTAAAGGATGTCCATGCTAATGATTGAATACAATAGTATATCTGCAGCTGCGACAGGCACCGGGGAGGAGGGTGGGCGATATGAATGTTAGCAGCCCTACATGCCAAGAACAGATGCATACTGGTAAGTAGCATATTCAGTTCGAGGCATGTGGGCTGCTAAATTCATATCTTAGCATAGAATACATAGCAGTCCCTCCATCAGTGGCGGTTGCCCGTGCCAGCTGCAGAAACCTGAAAAAGTGTCTTGAGAACAGCCTGTCCTACAGCCGCTTGCTGTTTGGAATGTACATCAACACAGTAGTGTTTTGTAAAGGTATGTGGTGTAATCCACGTGGCTGCTCTGCAAATGTCCTCTAAAGGAATGTTCCCTAGGAAAGCCATGGATGCCCCCATTTTGCGTGTGGAGTGCGCCCTTGGGGGTATTGTTAAAGTGCGCTTGGCTTTTTGATAACAGATTTGAATGCACTTAACAATCCATCTGGCTATTCCTGCTTTGGAAATCGGGTTGCCTTTGTGTTGTGGTGAGAAGGCAACAAAAAGTTGTTTTGTTTTCCTAAAGTGTTGTGTCCTGTCTATGTAGTACATCAACGCCCTCCGTACGTCTAACGTATGGAGCATTCTTTCCGCCACTGTTTGTGGGTTCTGGAAGAATGCCGGCAAGTCGATAGTTTGGTTGAGATGAAAATGTGACACCACCTTTGGAAGGAATTTGGGGTTAGTACGTAGCACTACCCTATTTGGATGAATCTGAATGAATGGCTCTTGGATTGTGAGCGCTTGTAGCTCACTAACCCGCCTTAGTGACGTAATAGCAATTAGGAAAGCTACTTTCCACGTTAGGAATTGTAGTTCACACGAGTGCAGTGGCTCAAATGGTGGTCCCATCAGTCTGGTGAGGCCCACATTGAGGTTCCACACCGGAGCTGGCGGTGTTCTTGGGGGAATGACTCGTTTCAGACCTATCATAACGTGCCAGTAGTGCCTGTGTATTTGCAATACGCGAGAAATTGGCAGCTTGCGCAGCCACTCTTTTGCCTCCTGCCTCTAGCACTTTGGACTCCTTATCCGGGGGAGGAGCTTCACCCGTTGTTTGGGAGTTGGCCCTTTTACGGGCATTTGCGACCACCAGGGAGTCAAGCGGCAACTGTCCCCGAATGTATGCAGGGTCTGCAGGCGCTGGTCTGTACTTTTTTTCAATACGTGGATTGACCACCCTCGCCCTGGTAGGCTCTTTAAAGATGTCTGCAGCATGCTTGAGGACCCCTTTGAGCATAGGCAGTGTCTTTACAGTTCTTTCCGAAACTGAAAAAGTGTCGAATAGAAAGTCTTCTTCAACTGGGTCAGCATGCATGTCCACATCATGATTAGCAGCTGCCCTCTCAATGAGTGCATGGAAACCTGCAGAATCCTCTGTTGGGGATGCACGTGTACTGAAAGCCTGTGGGTCCTGTCCCACATTTTGGGTGCCTCGGTCCCCAATGTCATCATATGAATCCGGCTGTGCACCTGGTTCATTGACTGGGAAAGTGTATTGGTCATCTTCATCATAGCCCTCACTTTCAGAGTGGTCTGGAGACGGAGTTGGGCTCCTTCTTGGAGGGGGCTGGATAGGTTCCATGAGGCCTGAGGCGTCCTGTGGAAACTTTTTCTTCTTCAGGGGGATGACATAGGATTCCACCGGCTGTGAAGTGATCTTCCTTTTGGATCAATTACCAAATCGACGGCACGCCACATCCCGGTACCGCCACAGAATCCACCTCGACTACGGGCGTATTTTCGTTATCAGCTTCCCGGTTTGGCATTCCAGCCACGCTTAACTCATTTCAAATTCAAGTCTACGCACGTAGTGAATCGTCAGCTAATATCACAGATATTTATCTGTTTGTGCAGAATTGCCATATATATGCGGGCAAGTTCATTGCTGCCTTGTTGTATCTACACATCAATCTCTATGTACATCAGCACCCGCATACTCTTTAAAAGAGATCTATTGCTGACACTATCCAAGTCCGTTAGCGTCTATTGGCCTGATCTATATATTCTTCATCAAGTATCAGTATCCATCCCAGCTATACAGGGACTCTATTACAGTACCTTTTACCTGAGAACGACACCTCTCGGTTGATCGTTGACTAATTGTAACTTGCGGCTCCTGAAGAAGGCGGCTTCGCCGAAACGCGCGTCGAGTAATTTATGTTCATTAGTTTTATTTCAGGCACTATTTAATTTATGCTGGTGTCCTTTTTAATTATATTGAGTATATACTGTATTTTACTGTAACTGTGTCATATAAAGTGAATTTTCTGTTCTTTATATGATTTTTAACTTGTTGATTAAAACTATGATCTCTTTCTACTAAGGTTTATTGTATTGTTTGTCCCTTTCCCTAGCCCTTATTGGTCCAATCACCTGTTTTCTGGTTTTAGACTGCCTAGGAAGTTTCTGTACACATATGTGATCTTCCTTTTGTAAAGGGTCAATTTGCCCGTTTCTGCGTCTATAAAGCACTCCGAATCCTCTTCTGAGTCGAGTACTCGACCTGAAAGTGCCCCTGCCGTAGAAGATTCCGACTTCTTTGGCGTCGATTTTGATGAAAAGGCCTTCGGCGCCTCTTTTGGCGGCAGAAGGAAGAGGAGTTTACTTGCAGGCTTGACCGGAACGTCTGTCGCCTTCTGCGGCGATGGCGCTGGCGCCGACGAAGCAGAGGCCTTCTCCCTAATTCTTTGTAGTGAAGAAGCAATGAGAGACGCGTCGGTGACAGTGGCCTTTGGCACCGACGAGGAGGCCTTGCCTTCGGATCCGACGTTCTGTTGGTCCTTCTGAGGGTTGGACGATGATGCCACGTCCGCCGACCCCGAGTCCTTGGACCGATGCGCAGATGTGCCAGCCTTCGATCCGTGTGACTTTGACGGCTCTGCCTCTACCACGCGTCCGACAATCGAAGTCCCAGTCGGAGCTGGAGCCGTGTCGCTGGCTTTGGCGGGCTTTGCCGGCGTCGCAGCGCTTGTCTTGTGCGTGCCACCCTTCTTAGAGGATCTCTCCTCCAGCGCCGATTTCGACACTGTGGAATCGCCAGATTTCTTCGACTTCTGTGGACCGGAGGTCGACGGAGTCGATGAGGCAGCAGGCTTAGTCGTTTTTGGTGGTACGACCGCCATCTTAGGGACGCCCGAGTCCTTAAGTTTCGGTTTCGGTTTCGGGTCGGCCATTTTAGGTGTAGTCGATACCGTAGCTTTCAGTTTCGGTTTCGATACCCTCTGCGCAGCAAGTATGTCCGTGGCCGGGCCCGAAGGCGGGGCCGTGGCTCGCGCTACGGGGTCTTGGGTAAGGCCGACAGGCGATCCCGTGACCCGCTCTTTATGTCCGTAAACTTCGGGGCATAGCTCGTCCTCTGAGCTATCTTCCGCGGCCCCATAAACCTCTTCGACGTCCCCTACCTCGTCGACGTATTCAAGGCCTTGACCCACGACTCCGTCGTCGACTTCCGGATCTGCCTCGACCTCCGTCTCAGGCGGGGAGATTTGAAGATGATGGCTGTGGTCCTCCTCTTCTTGGTCGTCGAAGATGTTATCTGGATCCGGGGCCGTTTGTTGGGCCTCAAGGCGCACCGCGCGCCGAATCTTGAGTGTCTTCTTGGACCTGAAACTCGCACAGGCCCTGCAGTTTCCTTCGTTATGGTCTGGCGAAAGGCATTTGTTACAGACCGGGTGCACGTCTATATGTGGGTATTTGGACCCACAGAGCGGACAGAGTTTAAACGGACTCCGCTCCATGTTGGAAACTCGCTGTCGAGTCGCGATGAGAAGGCCTCGATGTCCGAAGAGTGCAAATACTCCGCTGATTCCGGCTCCGAGAGACGGAAGAACTCGAGACCGCACGCAAACAATACCGACGTAAAGAACACAAGGCCTTTTGGCCGTTTAAAGTTATGTTTTCTCGGTTCCGACAGAGAGACGTCGAGACCGCATCCGAACCCAATGGCGGAAAAAAACAATCTGGGGATGGAGCCGATGCCCATGCGCACTGTAGTCCAGGGGAGGAGCCACCTATCTCAGGATACTTCGAAGACTCTTCCAGGACAACAATGTGCGATCATCCGGACCCAACACTAGGCGGCGATCTAATGCTAAGATATGAATTTAGCAGCCCACATGCCTCGAACATGCAAATTAGTCTGTCCCTGGCCCAGTGCATCATGGGAACAGGGCAGACCAAACTACCAAGCCAATTCTTTTACTGGAAAGGAAACAAGCTTCCGGGGACTGGTTTCCGGCATTACAGCCGTCTTCGGCCCGGCTTGCTTGAATCCTGATGGTGCAGTGAGCAAGGGACTCACTTCTGAGCATACCCTTCCACGCTTATGGTGGATAAAACGATTCAGAAAAGGGGGTGGTGATGGACAGAGTATCTGAATTAAGCAGAACACTCCTACCCAGTCAACAGATCAGGGCTTGATCCATCACCGTTTTTTAGCTCACTTCACCATCCCAGCTCAGAACCTGGCTACATGCAAATTAGTCTGTCCCTGGCCCAGTGCATCATGGGAACAGGGCAGACCAAACTACCAAGCAAATTCTTTTACTGGAAAGGAAACAAGCTTCCGGGGACCGGTTTCTGGCATTACAGCTGTCTTCGGCCCGGCTTGCTTGAATCCTGATGGTGCAGTGAGCAAGGGACTCACATCTGAGCATACCCTTCCACGCTTATGGTGGACAAAACGATTCAGAAAAGGGGGTGGTGATGGACAGAGTATCTGAATTAAGCAGAACACTCCTACCCAGTCAACAGATCAGGGCTTGATCCATCACCGTTTTTTAGCTCACTTCACCATCCCAGCTCAGAACCTGGCTACATGCAAATTAGTCTGTCCCTGGCCCAGTGCATCATGGGAACAGGGCAGACCAAACGACCAAGCCAATTCTTTTACTGGAAAGGAAACAAGCTTCCGGGGACCGGTTTCTGGCATTACAGCCGTCTTCGGCCCGGCTTGCTTGAATCCTGATGGTGCAGTGAGCAAGGGACTCACATCTGAGCATACCCTTCCACGCTTATGGTGGACAAAACGATTCAGAAAAGGGGGTGGTGATGGACAGAGTATCTGAATTAAGCAGAACACTCCTACCCAGTCAACAGATCAGGCTTGATCCATCACCGTTTTTTAGCTCACTTCACCATCCCAGCTCAGAACCTGGCTACATGCAAATTAGTCTGTCCCTGGCCCAGTGCATCATGGGAACAGGGCAGACCAAACTACCAAGCCAATTCTTTTACTGGAAAGGAAACAAGCTTCCGGGGACCAGTTTCTGGCATTACAGCCGTCTTCGGCCCGGCTTGCTTGAATCCTGATGGTGCAGTGAGCAAGGGACTCACATCTGAGCATACCCTTCCACGCTTATGGTGGACAAAACGATTCAGAAAAGGGGGTGGTGATGGACAGAGTATCTGAATTAAGCAGAACACTCCTACCCAGTCAACAGATCAGGGCTTGATCCATCACCGTTTTTTAAATCACTTCACGATCCCAGCTCAGAACCTGGCTACATGCAAATTAGTCTGTCCTTGGCCCAGTGCATCATGGGAACAGGGCAGACAAAACTACCAGCCAATTCTTTTACTGGAAAGAAAACAAGCTTCCGGGGACCGGTTTCAGCATTACAGCCATCTTCGGACCGGCTTGCTTGAATCCTGATGGTGCAGTGAGCAAGGAACTCACATCTGAGCATACCCTTCCACGCTTATGGTGGACAAAACGATTCAGAAAAGGGGGTGGTGATGGACAGAGTATCTGAATTAAGCAGAACACTCCTACCCAGTCAACAGATCAGGGCTTGATCCATCACCGTTTTTTAGCTCACTTCACCATCCCAGCTCAGAACCTGGCTACATGCAAATTAGTCTGTCCCTGGCCCAGTGCATCATGGGAACAGGGCAGACCAAACTACCAAGCCAATTCTTTTACTGGAAAGGAAACAAGCTTCCGGGGACCGGTTTCTGGCATTACAGCCGTCTTCGCACCGGCTTGCTTGAATCCTGATGGTGCAGTGAGCAAGGGACTCACATCTGAGCATACCCGTCCACGCTTATGGTGGACAAAACGATTCAGAAAAGGGGGTGGTGATGGACAGAGTATCTGAATTAAGCAGAACACTCCTACCCAGTCAACAGATCAGGGCTTGATCCATCACCGTTTTTTAGCTCACTTCACTATCCCAGCTCAGAACCTGGCTACATGCAAATTAGTCTGTCCCTGGCCCAGTGCATCATGGGAACAGGGCAGACCAAACTACCAAGCCAATTCTTTTACTGGAAAGGAAACAAGCTTCCGGGGACCGGTTTCTGGCATTACAGCCGTCTTCGGCCCGGCTTGCTTGAATCCTGATGGTGCAGTGAGCAAGGGACTCACATCTGAGCATACCCTTCCACGCTTATGGTGGACAAAACGATTCAGAAAAGGGGGTGGTGATGGACAGAGTATCTGAATTAAGCAGAACACTCCTACCCAGTCAACAGATCAGGGCTTGATCCATCACCGTTTTTTTAGCTCACTTCACCATCCCAGCTCAGAACCTGGCTACATGCAAATTAGTCTGTCCCTGGCCCAGTGCATCATGGGAACAGGGCAGACCAAACTACCGAGCCAATTCTTTTACTGGAAAGGAAACAAGCTTACGGGGACCAATTTCTGGCATTACAGCCGTCTTTGGCCCGGCTTGCTTGAATCCTGATGGTGCAGTGAGCAAGGGACTCACATCTGAGCATACCCTTCCATGCTTATTGTGGACAAAACGATTCAGAAAAGGGGGTGGTGATGGACAGAGTATCTGAATTAAGCAGAACACTCCTACCCAGTCAACAGATCAGGGCTTGATCCATCACCGTTTTTTAGCTCACTTCACCATCCCAGCTCAGAACCTGGCTACATGCAAATGTGTCTGTCCCTGGCCCAGTGCATCATGGGAACAGGGCAGACCAAACTACCAAGCCAATGCTTTTACTGGAAAGGAAACAAGCTTCCGGGGACCGGTTTCTGGCATTACAGCCGTCTTCGGCCCGGCTTGCTTGAATCCTGATGGTGCAGTGAGCAAGGGACTCACATCTGAGCATACCCTTCCACCCTTATGGTGGACAAAACGATTCAGAAAAGGGGGTGGTGATGGACAGAGTATCTGAATTAAGCAGAACACTCCTACCCAGTCAACAGATCAGGGCTTGATCCATCACCGTTTTTTAGCTCACTTCACCATCCCAGCTTAGAACCTGGCTACATGCAAATTAGTCTGTCCCTGGCCCAGTGCATCATGGGAACAGGGCAGACCAAACTACCAAGCCAATTCTTTTACTGGAAAGGAAACAAGCTTCCGGGGACCGGTTTCTGGCATTACAGCCGTCTTCGGCCCGGCTTCCTTGAATCCTGATGGTGCAGTGAGCAAGGGACTCACTTCTGAGCATACCCTTCCACGCTTATGGTGGACAAAACGATTCAGAAAAGGGGGTGGTGATGGACAGAGTATCTGAATTAGGCAGAACACTCCTACCCAGTCAACAGATCAGGCTTGATCCATCACCGTTTTTTAGCTCACTTCACCATCCCAGCTCAGAACCTGGCTACATGCAAATTAGTCTGTCCCTGGCCCAGTGCATCATGGGAACAGGGCAGACCAAACTACCAAGCCAATTCTTTTACTGGAAAGGAAACAAGCTTCCGGAGACCAATTTCTGGCATTACAGCCGTCTTTGGCCCGGCTTGCTTGAATCCTGATGGTGCAGTGAGCAAGGGACTCACATCTGAGCATACCCTTCCACGCTTATGGTGGACAAAACGATTCAGAAAAGGGGGTGGTGATGGACTGAGTATCTGAATTAAGCAGAACACTCCTACCCAGTCAACAGATCAGGGCTTGATCCATCACCGTTTTTTAGCTCACTTCACCATCCCAGCTCAGAACCTGGCTACATGCAAATTAGTCTGTTTCTGGCCCAGTGCATCATGGGAACAGGGCAGACCAAACTACCAAGCCAATTCTTTTACTGGAAAGGAAACAAGCTTCCGGGGACCGGTTTCTGGCATTACAGCCGTCTTCGGCCCGGCTTGCTTGAATCCTGATGGTGCAGTGAGCAAGGGACTCACATCTGAGCATACCCTTCCACGCTTATGGTGGACAAAACGATTCAGAAAAGGGGTTGGTGATGGACAGAGTATCTGAATTAAGCAAAAGACTCCTACCCAGTCAACAGATCAGGGCTTGATCCATCACCGTTTTTTAGCTCACTTCACCATCCCAGCTCAGAACCTGGCTACATGCAAATTAGTCTGTCCTTGGCCCAGTGCATCATGGGAACAGGGCAGACAAAACTACCAGCCAATTCTTTTACTGGAAAGAAAACAAGCTTCCGGGGACCGGTTTCAGCATTACAGCCATCTTCGGACCGGCTTGCTTGAATCCTGATGGTGCAGTGAGCAAGGAACTCACATCTGAGCATACCCTTCCACGCTTATGGTGGACAAAACGATTCAGAAAAGGGGGTGGTGATGGACAGAGTATCTGAATTAAGCAGAACACTCCTACCCAGTCAACAGATCAGGGCTTGATCCATCACCGTTTTTTAGCTCACTTCACCATCCCAGCTCAGAACCTGGCTACATGCAAATTAGTCTGTCCCTGGCCCAGTGCATCATGGGAACAGGGCAGACCAAACTACCAAGCCAATTCTTTTACTGGAAAGGAAACAAGCTTCCGGGGACTAGTTTCCGGCATTACAGCCGTCTTCGGCCCGGCTTGCTTGAATCCTGATGGTGCAGTGAGCAAGGGACTCACTTCTGAGCATACCCTTCCACGCTTATGGAGGATAAAACGATTCCGAAAAGGGGGTGGGGATGGACAGAGTATCTGAATTAAGCAGAACACTCCTACCCAGTCAACAGATCAGGGCTTGATCCATCACCGTTTTTTAGCTCACTTCACCATCCCAGCTCAGAACCTGGCTACATGCAAATTAGTCTGTCCCTGGCCCAGTGCATCATGGGAACAGGGCAGACCAAACTACCAAGCCAATTCTTTTACTGGAAAGGAAACAAGCTTCCGGGGACCGGTTTCTGGCATTACAGCCGTCTTCGCACCGGCTTGCTTGAATCCTGATGGTGCAGTGAGCAAGGGACTCACATCTGAGCATACCCTTCCACGCTTATGGTGGGCAAAACGATTCAGAAAAGGGGGTGGTGATGGACAGAGTATCTGAATTAAGCAGAACACTCCTACCCAGTCAACAGATCAGGGCTTGATCCATCACCGTTTTTTAGCTCACTTCACTATCCCAGCTCAGAACCTGGCTACATGCAAATTAGTCTGTCCCTGGCCCAGTGCATCATGGGAACAGGGCAGACCAAACTACCGAGCCAATCCTTTTACTGGAAAGGAAACAAGCTTCCGGGGACCGGTTTCTGGCATTACAGCCATCTTCGGCCCGGCTTGCTTGAATCCTGATGGTGCAGTGAGCAAGGGACTCACATCTGAGCATACCCTTCCACGCTTATGGTGGACAAAACGATTCAGAAAAGGGGGTGGTGATGGACAGAGTATCTGAATTAAGCAGAACACTCCTACCCAGTCAACAGATCAGGGCTTGATCCATCACCATTTTTTAGCTCACTTCACCATCCCAGCTCAGAACCTGGCTACATGCAAATTAGTCTGTCCCTGGCCCAGTGCATCATGGGAACAGGGCAGACCAAACTACCAAGCCAATTCTTTTACTGGAACGGAAACAAGCTTCCGGGGACCGGTTTCTGGCATTACAGCCGTCTTCGGCCCGGCTTGCTTGAATCCTGATGGTGCAGTGAGCAAGGGACTTACATCTGAGCATACCCTTCCACGCTTATGGTGGACAAAACGATTCAGAAAAGGGGGTGGTGATGGACAGAGTATCTGAATTAAGCAGAACACTCCTACCCAGTCAACAGATCAGGGCTTGATCCATCACCGTTTTTTAGCTCACTTCACCATCCCAGCTCAGAACCTGGCTACATGCAAATTAGTCTGTCCCTGGCCCAGTGCATCATGGGAACAGGGCAGACCAAACTACCAAGCCAATTCTTTTACTGGAAAGGAAACAAGCTTCCGGGGACCGGTTTCTGGCATTACAGCCGTCTTCGGCCCGGCTTGCTTGAATCCTGATGGTGCAGTGAGCAAGGGACTCACATCTGAGCATACCCTTCCATGCTTATGGTGGACAAAACGATTCAGAAAAGGGGGTGGTGATGGACAGAGTATCTGAATTAAGCAGAACACTCCTACCCAGTCAACAGATCAGGGCTTGATCCATCACCGTTTTTTAGCTCACTTCACCATCCCAGCTCAGAACCTGGCTACATTCAAATTAGTCTGTCCTTGGCCCAGTGCATCATGGGAACAGGGCAGACCAAACTACCAAGCCAATTCTTTTACTGGAAAGGAAACAAGCTTACGGGGACCAATTTCTGGCATTACAGCCGTCTTTGGCCCGGCTTGCTTGAATCCTGATGGTGCAGTGAGCAAGGGACTCACATCTGAGCATACCCTACCACGCTTATTGTGGACAAAACGATTCAGAAAAGGGGGTGGTGATGGACAGAGTATCTGAATTAAGCAGAACACTCCTACCCAGTCAACAGATCAGGGCTTGATCCATCACCGTTTTTTAGCTCACTTCACCATCCCAGCTTAGAACCTGGCTACATGCAAATTAGTCTGTCCCTGGCCCAGTGCATCATGGGAACAGGGCAGACCAAACTACCAAGCCAATTCTTTTACTGGAAAGGAAACAAGCTTCCGGGGACCGGTTTCTGGCATTACAGCCGTCTTCGGCCCGGCTTCCTTGAATCCTGATGGTGCAGTGAGCAAGGGACTCACTTCTGAGCATACCCTTCCACGCTTATGGTGGACAAAACGATTCAGAAAAGGGGGTGGTGATGGACAGAGTATCTGAATTAGGCAGAACACTCCTACCCAGTCAACAGATCAGGCTTGATCCATCACCGTTTTTTAGCTCACTTCACCATCCCAGCTCAGAACCTGGCTACATGCAAATTAGTCTGTCCCTGGCCCAGTGCATCATGGGAACAGGGCAGACCAAACTACCAAGCCAATTCTTTTACTGGAAAGGAAACAAGCTTCCGGGGACCAATTTCTGGCATTACAGCCGTCTTTGGCCCGGCTTGCTTGAATCCTGATGGTGCAGTGAGCAAGGGACTCACATCTGAGCATACCCTTCCACGCTTATGGTGGACAAAACGATTCAGAAAAGGGGGTGGTGATGGACTGAGTATCTGAATTAAGCAGAACACTCCTACCCAGTCAACAGATCAGGGCTTGATCCATCACCGTTTTTTAGCTCACTTCACCATCCCAGCTCAGAACCTGGCTACATGCAAATTAATCTGTTCCTGGCCCAGTGCATCATGGGAACAGGGCAGACCAAACTACCAAGCCAATTCTTTTACTGGAAAGGAAACAAGCTTCCGGGGACCGGTTTCTGGCATTACAGCCGTCTTCGGCCCGGCTTGCTTGAATCCTGATGGTGCAGTGAGCAAGGGACTCACATCTGAGCATACCCTTCCACGCTTATGGTGGACAAAACGATTCAGAAAAGGGGTTGGTGATGGACAGAGTATCTGAATTAAGCAGAAGACTCCTACCCAGTCAACAGATCAGGGCTTGATCCATCACCGTTTTTTAGCTCACTTCACCATCCCAGCTCAGAACCTGGCTACATGCAAATTAGTCTGTCCCTGGCCCAGTGCATCATGGGAACAGGGAAGACCAAACGACCAAGCCAATTCTTTTACTGGAAAGGAAACAAGCTTCCGGGGACCGTTTTCTGGCATTACAGCCGTCTTCGGCCCGGCTTGCTTGAATCCTGATGGTGCAGTGAGCAAGGGACTCACATCTGAGCATACCCTTCCACGCTTATGGTGGACAAAACGATTCAGAAAAGGGGGTGGTGATGGACTGAGTATCTGAATTAAGCAGAACACTCCTACCCAGTCAACAGATCAGGGCTTGATCCATCACCGTTTTTTAGCTCACTTCACCATCCCAGCTCAGAACCTGGCTACATGCAAATTAGTCTGTTCCTGGCCCAGTGCATCATGGGAACAGGGCAGACCAAACTACCAAGCCAATTCTTTTACTGGAAAGGAAACAAGCTTCCGGGGACCGGTTTCTGGCATTACAGCCGTCTTCGGCCCGGCTTGCTTGAATCCTGATGGTGCAGTGAGCAAGGGACTCACATCTGAGCATACCCTCCCACGCTTATGGTGGACAAAACGATTCATAAAAGGGGTTGGTGATGGAAAGAGTATCTGAATTAAGCAGAAGACTCCTACCCAGTCAACAGATCAGGCCTTGATCCATCACCGTTTTTTAGCTCACTTCACCATCCCAGCTCAGAACCTGGCTACATGCAAATTAGTCTGTCCCTGGCCCAGTGCATCATGGGAACAGGGAAGACCAAACTACCAAGCCAATTCTTTTACTGGAAAGGAAACAAGCTTCCGGGGACCGGTTTCTGGCATGACAGCCATCTTCGGACCGGCTTGCTTGAATCCTGATGGTGCAGTGAGCAAGGAACTCACATCTGAGCATACCCTTCCACGCTTATGGTGGACAAAACGATTCAGAAAAGGGGGTGGTGATGGACAGAGTATCTGAATTAAGCAGAACACTCCTACCCAGTCAACAGATCAGGGCTTGATCCATCACCGTTTTTTAGCTCACTTCACTATCCCAGCTCAGAACCTGGCTACATGCAAATTAGTCTGTCCCTGGCCCAGTGCATCATGGGAACAGGGCAGACCAAACTACCGAGCCAATCCTTTTACTGGAAAGGAAACAAGCTTCCGGGGACCGGTTTCTGGCATTACAGCCATCTTCGGCCCGGCTTGCTTGAATCCTGATGGTGCAGTGAGCAAGGGACTCACATCTGAGCATACCCTTCCACGCTTATGGTGAACAAAACGATTCAGAAAAGGGGGTGGTGATGGACAGAGTATCTGAATTAAGCAGAACACTCCTACCAAGTCAACAGATCAGGGCTTGATCCATCACCGTTTTTTAGCTCACTTCACCATCCCAGCTCAGAACCTGGCTACATGCAAATTAGTCTGTCCCTGGCCCAGTGCATCATGGGAACAGGGCAGACCAAACTACCAAGCCAATTCTTTTACTGGAAAGGAAACAAGCTTCCGGGGACCGGTTTCTGGCATTACAGCCGTCTTCGGCCCGGCTTGCTTGAATCCTGATGGTGCAGTGAGCAAGGGACTTACATCTGAGCATACCCTTCCACGCTTATGGTGGACAAAACGATTCAGAAAAGGGGGTGGTGATGGACAGAGTATCTGAATTAAGCAGAACACTCCTACCCAGTCAACAGATCAGGGCTTGATCCATCACCGTTTTTTAGCTCACTTCACCATCCCAGCTCAGAACCTGGCTACATGCAAATTAGTCTGTCCCTGGCCCAGTGCATCATGGGAACAGGGCAGACCAAACTACCAAGCCAATTCTTTTACTGGAAAGGAAACAAGCTTCCGGGGACCGGTTTCTGGCATTACAGCCGTCTTCGGCCCGG
The DNA here is from genome assembly GCF_964263255.1 of Lissotriton vulgaris. Lineage (NCBI taxonomy): Eukaryota > Metazoa > Chordata > Amphibia > Caudata > Salamandridae > Lissotriton > Lissotriton vulgaris. The sequence goes on from NW_028241213.1 coordinate 49,146, forward strand.
CTTGCTTGAATCCTGATGGTGCAGTGAGCAAGGGACTCACATCTGAGCATACCCTTCCATGCTTATGGTGGACAAAACGATTCAGAAAAGGGGGTGGTGATGGACAGAGTATCTGAATTAAGCAGAACACTCCTACCCAGTCAACAGATCAGGGCTTGATCCATCACCGTTTTTTAGCTCACTTCACCATCCCAGCTCAGAACCTGGCTACATGCAAATTAGTCTGTCCCTGGCCCAGTGCATCATGGGAACAGGGCAGACCAAACTACCAAGCCAATTCTTTTACTGGAAAGGAAACAAGCTTACCGGGACCAATTTCTGGCATTACAGCCGTCTTTGGCCCGGCTTGCTTGAATCCTGATGGTGCAGTGAGCAAGGGACTCACATCTGAGCACACCCTACCACGCTTATTGTGGACAAAACGATTCAGAAAAGGGGGTGGTGATGGACAGAGTATCTGAATTAAGCAGAACACTCCTACCCAGTCAACAGATCAGGGCTTGATCCATCACCGTTTTTTAGCTCACTTCACCATCCCAGCTCAGAACCTGGCTACATGCAAATGTGTCTGTCCCTGGCCCAGTGCATCATGGGAACAGGGCAGACCAAACTACCAAGCCAATGCTTTTACTGGAAAGGAAACAAGCTTCCGGGGACCGGTTTCTGGCATTACAGCCGTCTTCGGCCCGGCTTGCTTGAATCCTGATGGTGCAGTGAGCAAGGGACTCACATCTGAGCATACCCTTCCACCCTTATGGTGGACAAAACGATTCAGAAAAGGGGGTGGTGATGGACAGAGTATCTGAATTAAGCATAACACTCCTACCCAGTCAACAGATCAGGGCTTGATCCATCACCGTTTTTTAGCTCACTTCACCATCCCAGCTTAGAACCTGGCTACATGCAAATTAGTCTGTCCCTGGCCCAGTGCATCATGGGAACAGGGCAGACCAAACTACCAAGCCAATTCTTTTACTGGAAAGGAAACAAGCTTCCGGGGACCGGTTTCTGGCATTACAGCCGTCTTCGGCCCGGCTTCCTTGAATCCTGATGGTGCAGTGAGCAAGGGACTCACTTCTGAGCATACCCTTCCACGCTTATGGTGGACAAAACGATTCAGAAAAGGGGGTGGTGATGGACAGAGTATCTGAATTAGGCAGAACACTCCTACCCAGTCAACAGATCAGGTTTGATCCATCACCGTTTTTTAGCTCACTTCACCATCCCAGCTCAGAACCTGGCTACATGCAAATTAGTCTGTCCCTGGCCCAGTGCATCATGGGAACAGGGCAGACCAAACTACCAAGCCAATTCTTTTACTGGAAAGGAAACAAGCTTCCGGGGACCAATTTCTGGCATTACAGCCGTCTTTGGCCCGGCTTGCTTGAATCCTGATGGTGCAGTGAGCAAGGGACTCACATCTGAGCATACCCTTCCACGCTTATGGTGGACAAAACGATTCAGAAAAGGGGGTGGTGATGGACTGAGTATCTGAATTAAGCAGAACACTCCTACCCAGTCAACAGATCAGGGCTTGATCCATCACCGTTTTTTAGCTCACTTCACCATCCCAGCTCAGAACCTGGCTACATGCAAATTAATCTGTTCCTGGCCCAGTGCATCATGGGAACAGGGCAGACCAAACTACCAAGCCAATTCTTTTACTGGAAAGGAAACAAGCTTCCGGGGACCGGTTTCTGGCATTACAGCCGTCTTCGGCCCGGCTTGCTTGAATCCTGATGGTGCAGTGAGCAAGGGACTCACATCTGAGCATACCCTTCCACGCTTATGGTGGACAAAACGATTCAGAAAAGGGGTTGGTGATGGACAGAGTATCTGAATTAAGCAGAAGACTCCTACCCAGTCAACAGATCAGGGCTTGATCCATCACCGTTTTTTAGCTCACTTCACCATCCCAGCTCAGAACCTGGCTACATGCAAATTAGTCTGTCCCTGGCCCAGTGCATCATGGGAACAGGGAAGACCAAACTACCAAGCCAATTCTTTTACTGGAAAGGAAACAAGCTTCCGGGGACCGGTTTCTGGCATTACAGCCGTCTTCGGCCCGGCTTGCTTGAATCCTGATGGTGCAGTGAGCAAGGGACTCACATCTGAGCATACCCTTCCACGCTTATGGTGGACAAAACGATTCATAAAAGGGGTTGGTGATGGAAAGAGTATCTGAATTAAGCAGAAGACTCCTACCCAGTCAACAGATCAGGGCTTGATCCATCACCGTTTTTTAGCTCACTTCACCATCCCAGCTCAGAACCTGGCTACATGCAAATTAGTCTGTCCCTGGCCCAGTGCATCATGGGAACAGGGAAGACCAAACTACCAAGCCAATTCTTTTACTGGAAGGGAAACAAGCTTCCGGGGACCGGTTTCTGGCATTACAGCCGTCTTCGGCCCGGCTTGCTTGAATCCTGATGGTGCAGTGAGCAAGGGACTCACATCTGAGCATACCCTTCCACGCTTATGGTGGACAAAACGATTCAGAAAAGGGGGTGGTGATGGACAGAGTATCTGAATTAAGCAGAACACTCCTACCCAGTCAACAGATCAGGGCTTGATCCATCACCGTTTTTTAAATCACTTCACGATCCCAGCTCAGAACCTGGCTACATGCAAATTAGTCTGTCCTTGGCCCAGTGCATCATGGGAACAGGGCAGACAAAACTACCAGCCAATTCTTTTACTGGAAAGAAAACAAGCTTCCGGGGACCGGTTTCTGGCATGACAGCCATCTTCGGACCGGCTTGCTTGAATCCTGATGGTGCAGTGAGCAAGGAACTCACATCTGAGCATACCCTTCCACGCTTATGGTGGACAAAACGATTCAGAAAAGGGGGTGGTGATGGACAGAGTATCTGAATTAAGCAGAACACTCCTACCCAGTCAACAGATCAGGGCTTGATCCATCACCGTTTTTTAGCTCACTTCACCATCCCAGCTCAGAACCTGGCTACATGCAAATTAGTCTGTCCCTGGCCCAGTGCATCATGGGAACAGGGCAGACCAAACTACCAAGCCAATTCTTTTACTGGAAAGGAAACAAGCTTCCGGGGACCGGTTTCTGGCATTACAGCCGTCTTCGGCCCGGCTTGCTTGAATCCTGATGGTGCAGTGAGCAAGGGACTCACATCTGAGCATACCCTTCCACGCTTATGGTGGACAAAACGATTCAGAAAAGGGGTTGGTGATGGACAGAGTATCTGAATTAAGCAAAAGACTCCTACCCAGTCAACAGATCAGGGCTTGATCCATCACCGTTTTTTAGCTCACTTCACCATCCCAGCTCAGAACCTGGCTACATGCAAATTAGTCTGTCCTTGGCCCAGTGCATCATGGGAACAGGGCAGACAAAACTACCAGCCAATTCTTTTACTGGAAAGAAAACAAGCTTCCGGGGACCGGTTTCAGCATTACAGCCATCTTCGGACCGGCTTGCTTGAATCCTGATGGTGCAGTGAGCAAGGAACTCACATCTGAGCATACCCTTCCACGCTTATGGTGGACAAAACGATTCAGAAAAGGGGGTGGTGATGGACAGAGTATCTGAATTAAGCAGAACACTCCTACCCAGTCAACAGATCAGGGCTTGATCCATCACCGTTTTTTAGCTCACTTCACCATCCCAGCTCAGAACCTGGCTACATGCAAATTAGTCTGTCCCTGGCCCAGTGCATCATGGGAACAGGGCAGACCAAACTACCAAGCCAATTCTTTTACTGGAAAGGAAACAAGCTTCCGGGGACTAGTTTCCGGCATTACAGCCGTCTTCGGCCCGGCTTGCTTGAATCCTGATGGTGCAGTGAGCAAGGGACTCACATCTGAGCATACCCTTCCACGCTTATGGTGGACAAAACGATTCAGAAAAGGGGGTGGTGATGGACTGAGTATCTGAATTAAGCAGAACACTCCTACCCAGTCAACAGATCAGGGCTTGATCCATCACCGTTTTTTAGCTCACTTCACCATCCCAGCTCAGAACCTGGCTACATGCAAATTAATCTGTTCCTGGCCCAGTGCATCATGGGAACAGGGCAGACCAAACTACCAAGCCAATTCTTTTACTGGAAAGGAAACAAGCTTCCGGGGACCGGTTTCTGGCATTACAGCCGTCTTCGGCCCGGCTTGCTTGAATCCTGATGGTGCAGTGAGCAAGGGACTCACATCTGAGCATACCCTTCCACGCTTATGGTGGACAAAACGATTCAGAAAAGGGGTTGGTGATGGACAGAGTATCTGAATTAAGCAGAAGACTCCTACCCAGTCAACAGATCAGGGCTTGATCCATCACCGTTTTTTAGCTCACTTCACCATCCCAGCTCAGAACCTGGCTACATGCAAATTAGTCTGTCCCTGGCCCAGTGCATCATGGGAACAGGGAAGACCAAACTACCAAGCCAATTCTTTTACTGGAAAGGAAACAAGCTTCCGGGGACCGGTTTCTGGCATTACAGCCGTCTTCGGCCCGGCTTGCTTGAATCCTGATGGTGCAGTGAGCAAGGGACTCACATCTGAGCATACCCTTCCACGCTTATGGTGGACAAAACGATTCATAAAAGGGGTTGGTGATGGAAAGAGTATCTGAATTAAGCAGAAGACTCCTACCCAGTCAACAGATCAGGGCTTGATCCATCACCGTTTTTTAGCTCACTTCACCATCCCAGCTCAGAACCTGGCTACATGCAAATTAGTCTGTCCCTGGCCCAGTGCATCATGGGAACAGGGAAGACCAAACTACCAAGCCAATTCTTTTACTGGAAAGGAAACAAGCTTCCGGGGACCGGTTTCTGGCATTACAGCCGTCTTCGGCCCGGCTTGCTTGAATCCTGATGGTGCAGTGAGCAAGGGACTCACATCTGAGCATACCCTTCCACGCTTATGGTGGACAAAACGATTCAGAAAAGGGGGTGGTGATGGACAGAGTATCTGAATTAAGCAGAACACTCCTACCCAGTCAACAGATCAGGGCTTGATCCATCACCGTTTTTTAAATCACTTCACGATCCCAGCTCAGAACCTGGCTACATGCAAATTAGTCTGTCCTTGGCCCAGTGCATCATGGGAACAGGGCAGACAAAACTACCAGCCAATTCTTTTACTGGAAAGAAAACAAGCTTCCGGGGACCGGTTTCTGGCATGACAGCCATCTTCGGACCGGCTTGCTTGAATCCTGATGGTGCAGTGAGCAAGGAACTCACATCTGAGCATACCCTTCCACGCTTATGGTGGACAAAACGATTCAGAAAAGGGGGTGGTGATGGACAGAGTATCTGAATTAAGCAGAACACTCCTACCCAGTCAACAGATCAGGGCTTGATCCATCACCGTTTTTTAGCTCACTTCACCATCCCAGCTCAGAACCTGGCTACATGCAAATTAGTCTGTCCCTGGCCCAGTGCATCATGGGAACAGGGCAGACCAAACTACCAAGCCAATTCTTTTACTGGAAAGGAAACAAGCTTCCGGGGACTAGTTTCCGGCATTACAGCCGTCTTCGGCCCGGCTTGCTTGAATCCTGATGGTGCAGTGAGCAAGGGACTCACTTCTGAGCATACCCTTCCACGCTTATGGAGGATAAAACGATTCCGAAAAGGGGGTGGTGATGGACAGAGTATCTGAATTAAGCAGAACACTCCTACCCAGTCAACAGATCAGGGCTTGATCCATCACCGTTTTTTAGCTCACTTCACCATCCCAGCTCAGAACCTGGCTACATGCAAATTAGTCTGTCCCTGGCCCAGTGCATCATGGGAACAGGGCAGACCAAACTACCAAGCCAATTCTTTTACTGGAAAGGAAACAAGCTTCCGGGGACCGGTTTCTGGCATTACAGCCGTCTTCGCACCGGCTTGCTTGAATCCTGATGGTGCAGTGAGCAAGGGACTCACATCTGAGCATACCCTTCCACGCTTATGGTGGACAAAACGATTCAGAAAAGGGGGTGGTGATGGACAGAGTATCTGAATTAAGCAGAACACTCCTACCCAGTCAACAGATCAGGGCTTGATCCATCACCGTTTTTTAGCTCACTTCACTATCCCAGCTCAGAACCTGGCTACATGCAAATTAGTCTGTCCCTGGCCCAGTGCATCATGGGAACAGGGCAGACCAAACTACCGAGCCAATCCTTTTACTGGAAAGGAAACAAGCTTCCGGGGACCGGTTTCTGGCATTACAGCCATCTTCGGCCCGGCTTGCTTGAATCCTGATGGTGCAGTGAGCAAGGGACTCACATCTGAGCATACCCTTCCACGCTTATGGTGGACAAAACGATTCAGAAAAGGGGGTGGTGATGGACAGAGTATCTGAATTAAGCAGAACACTCCTACCCAGTCAACAGATCAGGGCTTGATCCATCACCATTTTTTAGCTCACTTCACCATCCCAGCTCAGAACCTGGCTACATGCAAATTAGTCTGTCCCTGGCCCAGTGCATCATGGGAACAGGGCAGACCAAACTACCAAGCCAATTCTTTTACTGGAAAGGAAACAAGCTTCCGGGGACCGGTTTCTGGCATTACAGCCGTCTTCGGCCCGGCTTGCTTGAATCCTGATGGTGCAGTGAGCAAGGGACTTACATCTGAGCATACCCTTCCACGCTTATGGTGGACAAAACGATTCAGAAAAGGGGGTGGTGATGGACAGAGTATCTGAATTAAGCAGAACACTCCTACCCAGTCAACAGATCAGGGCTTGATCCATCACCGTTTTTTAGCTCACTTCACCATCCCAGCTCAGAACCTGGCTACATGCAAATTAGTCTGTCCCTGGCCCAGTGCATCATGGGAACAGGGCAGACCAAACTACCAAGCCAATTCTTTTACTGGAAAGGAAACAAGCTTCCGGGGACCGGTTTCTGGCATTACAGCCGTCTTCGGCCCGGCTTGCTTGAATCCTGATGGTGCAGTGAGCAAGGGACTCACATCTGAGCATACCCTTCCATGCTTATGGTGGACAAAACGATTCAGAAAAGGGGGTGGTGATGGACAGAGTATCTGAATTAAGCAGAACACTCCTACCCAGTCAACAGATCAGGGCTTGATCCATCACCGTTTTTTAGCTCACTTCACCATCCCAGCTCAGAACCTGGCTACATGCAAATTAGTCTGTCCCTGGCCCAGTGCATCATGGGAACAGGGCAGACCAAACTACCAAGCCAATTCTTTTACTGGAAAGGAAACAAGCTTACCGGGACCAATTTCTGGCATTACAGCCGTCTTTGGCCCGGCTTGCTTGAATCCTGATGGTGCAGTGAGCAAGGGACTCACATCTGAGCATACCCTACCACGCTTATTGTGGACAAAACGATTCAGAAAAGGGGGTGGTGATGGACAGAGTATCTGAATTAAGCAGAACACTCCTACCCAGTCAACAGATCAGGGCTTGATCCATCACCGTTTTTTAGCTCACTTCACCATCCCAGCTCAGAACCTGGCTACATGCAAATGTGTCTGTCCCTGGCCCAGTGCATCATGGGAACAGGGCAGACCAAACTACCAAGCCAATGCTTTTACTGGAAAGGAAACAAGCTTCCGGGGACCGGTTTCTGGCATTACAGCCGTCTTCGGCCCGGCTTGCTTGAATCCTGATGGTGCAGTGAGCAAGGGACTCACATCTGAGCATACCCTTCCACCCTTATGGTGGACAAAACGATTCAGAAAAGGGGGTGGTGATGGACAGAGTATCTGAATTAAGCATAACACTCCTACCCAGTCAACAGATCAGGGCTTGATCCATCACCGTTTTTTAGCTCACTTCACCATCCCAGCTTAGAACCTGGCTACATGCAAATTAGTCTGTCCCTGGCCCAGTGCATCATGGGAACAGGGCAGACCAAACTACCAAGCCAATTCTTTTACTGGAAAGGAAACAAGCTTCCGGGGACCGGTTTCTGGCATTACAGCCGTCTTCGGCCCAGCTTCCTTGAATCCTGATGGTGCAGTGAGCAAGGGACTCACTTCTGAGCATACCCTTCCACGCTTATGGTGGACAAAACGATTCAGAAAAGGGGGTGGTGATGGACAGAGTATCTGAATTAGGCAGAACACTCCTACCCAGTCAACAGATCAGGTTTGATCCATCACCGTTTTTTAGCTCACTTCACCATCCCAGCTCAGAACCTGGCTACATGCAAATTAGTCTGTCCCTGGCCCAGTGCATCATGGGAACAGGGCAGACCAAACTACCAAGCCAATTCTTTTACTGGAAAGGAAACAAGCTTCCGGGGACCAATTTCTGGCATTACAGCCGTCTTTGGCCCGGCTTGCTTGAATCCTGATGGTGCAGTGAGCAAGGGACTCACATCTGAGCATACCCTTCCACGCTTATGGTGGACAAAACGATTCAGAAAAGGGGGTGGTGATGGACTGAGTATCTGAATTAAGCAGAACACTCCTACCCAGTCAACAGATCAGGGCTTGATCCATCACCGTTTTTTAGCTCACTTCACCATCCCAGCTCAGAACCTGGCTACATGCAAATTAATCTGTTCCTGGCCCAGTGCATCATGGGAACAGGGCAGACCAAACTACCAAGCCAATTCTTTTACTGGAAAGGAAACAAGCTTCCGGGGACCGGTTTCTGGCATTACAGCCGTCTTCGGCCCGGCTTGCTTGAATCCTGATGGTGCAGTGAGCAAGGGACTCACATCTGAGCATACCCTTCCACGCTTATGGTGGACAAAACGATTCAGAAAAGGGGTTGGTGATGGACAGAGTATCTGAATTAAGCAGAAGACTCCTACCCAGTCAACAGATCAGGGCTTGATCCATCACCGTTTTTTAGCTCACTTCACCATCCCAGCTCAGAACCTGGCTACATGCAAATTAGTCTGTCCCTGGCCCAGTGCATCATGGGAACAGGGAAGACCAAACTACCAAGCCAATTCTTTTACTGGAAAGGAAACAAGCTTCCGGGGACCGGTTTCTGGCATTACAGCCGTCTTCGGCCCGGCTTGCTTGAATCCTGATGGTGCAGTGAGCAAGGGACTCACATCTGAGCATACCCTTCCACGCTTATGGTGGACAAAACGATTCATAAAAGGGGTTGGTGATGGAAAGAGTATCTGAATTAAGCAGAAGACTCCTACCCAGTCAACAGATCAGGGCTTGATCCATCACCGTTTTTTAGCTCACTTCACCATCCCAGCTCAGAACCTGGCTACATGCAAATTAGTCTGTCCCTGGCCCAGTGCATCATGGGAACAGGGAAGACCAAACTACCAAGCCAATTCTTTTACTGGAAAGGAAACAAGCTTCCGGGGACCGGTTTCTGGCATTACAGCCGTCTTCGGCCCGGCTTGCTTGAATCCTGATGGTGCAGTGAGCAAGGGACTCACATCTGAGCATACCCTTCCACGCTTATGGTGGACAAAACGATTCAGAAAAGGGGGTGGTGATGGACAGAGTATCTGAATTAAGCAGAACACTCCTACCCAGTCAACAGATCAGGGCTTGATCCATCACCGTTTTTTAAATCACTTCACGATCCCAGCTCAGAACCTGGCTACATGCAAATTAGTCTGTCCTTGGCCCAGTGCATCATGGGAACAGGGCAGACAAAACTACCAGCCAATTCTTTTACTGGAAAGAAAACAAGCTTCCGGGGACCGGTTTCTGGCATGACAGCCATCTTCGGACCGGCTTGCTTGAATCCTGATGGTGCAGTGAGCAAGGAACTCACATCTGAGCATACCCTTCCACGCTTATGGTGGACAAAACGATTCAGAAAAGGGGGTGGTGATGGACAGAGTATCTGAATTAAGCAGAACACTCCTACCCAGTCAACAGATCAGGGCTTGATCCATCACCGTTTTTTAGCTCACTTCACCATCCCAGCTCAGAACCTGGCTACATGCAAATTAGTCTGTCCCTGGCCCAGTGCATCATGGGAACAGGGCAGACCAAACTACCAAGCCAATTCTTTTACTGGAAAGGAAACAAGCTTCCGGGGACCGGTTTCTGGCATTACAGCCGTCTTCGGCCCGGCTTGCTTGAATCCTGATGGTGCAGTGAGCAAGGGACTCACATCTGAGCATACCCTTCCACGCTTATGGTGGACAAAACGATTCAGAAAAGGGGTTGGTGATGGACAGAGTATCTGAATTAAGCAAAAGACTCCTACCCAGTCAACAGATCAGGGCTTGATCCATCACCGTTTTTTAGCTCACTTCACCATCCCAGCTCAGAACCTGGCTACATGCAAATTAGTCTGTCCTTGGCCCAGTGCATCATGGGAACAGGGCAGACAAAACTACCAGCCAATTCTTTTACTGGAAAGAAAACAAGCTTCCGGGGACCGGTTTCAGCATTACAGCCATCTTCGGACCGGCTTGCTTGAATCCTGATGGTGCAGTGAGCAAGGAACTCACATCTGAGCATACCCTTCCACGCTTATGGTGGACAAAACGATTCAGAAAAGGGGGTGGTGATGGACAGAGTATCTGAATTAAGCAGAACACTCCTACCCAGTCAACAGATCAGGGCTTGATCCATCACCGTTTTTTAGCTCACTTCACCATCCCAGCTCAGAACCTGGCTACATGCAAATTAGTCTGTCCCTGGCCCAGTGCATCATGGGAACAGGGCAGACCAAACTACCAAGCCAATTCTTTTACTGGAAAGGAAACAAGCTTCCGGGGACTAGTTTCTGGCATTACAGCCGTCTTCGGCCCGGCTTGCTTGAATCCTGATGGTGCAGTGAGCAAGGGACTCACATCTGAGCATACCCTTCCACGCTTATGGTGGACAAAACGATTCAGAAAAGGGGGTGGTGATGGACTGAGTATCTGAATTAAGCAGAACACTCCTACCCAGTCAACAGATCAGGGCTTGATCCATCACCGTTTTTTAGCTCACTTCACCATCCCAGCTCAGAACCTGGCTACATGCAAATTAATCTGTTCCTGGCCCAGTGCATCATGGGAACAGGGCAGACCAAACTACCAAGCCAATTCTTTTACTGGAAAGGAAACAAGCTTCCGGGGACCGGTTTCTGGCATTACAGCCGTCTTCGGCCCGGCTTGCTTGAATCCTGATGGTGCAGTGAGCAAGGGACTCACATCTGAGCATACCCTTCCACGCTTATGGTGGACAAAACGATTCAGAAAAGGGGTTGGTGATGGACAGAGTATCTGAATTAAGCAGAAGACTCCTACCCAGTCAACAGATCAGGGCTTGATCCATCACCGTTTTTTAGCTCACTTCACCATCCCAGCTCAGAACCTGGCTACATGCAAATTAGTCTGTCCCTGGCCCAGTGCATCATGGGAACAGGGAAGACCAAACTACCAAGCCAATTCTTTTACTGGAAAGGAAACAAGCTTCCGGGGACCGGTTTCTGGCATTACAGCCGTCTTCGGCCCGGCTTGCTTGAATCCTGATGGTGCAGTGAGCAAGGGACTCACATCTGAGCATACCCTTCCACGCTTATGGTGGACAAAACGATTCATAAAAGGGGTTGGTGATGGAAAGAGTATCTGAATTAAGCAGAAGACTCCTACCCAGTCAACAGATCAGGGCTTGATCCATCACCGTTTTTTAGCTCACTTCACCATCCCAGCTCAGAACCTGGCTACATGCAAATTAGTCTGTCCCTGGCCCAGTGCATCATGGGAACAGGGAAGACCAAACTACCAAGCCAATTCTTTTACTGGAAAGGAAACAAGCTTCCGGGGACCGGTTTCTGGCATTACAGCCGTCTTCGGCCCGGCTTGCTTGAATCCTGATGGTGCAGTGAGCAAGGGACTCACATCTGAGCATACCCTTCCACGCTTATGGTGGACAAAACGATTCAGAAAAGGGGGTGGTGATGGACAGAGTATCTGAATTAAGCAGAACACTCCTACCCAGTCAACAGATCAGGGCTTGATCCATCACCGTTTTTTAAATCACTTCACGATCCCAGCTCAGAACCTGGCTACATGCAAATTAGTCTGTCCTTGGCCCAGTGCATCATGGGAACAGGGCAGACAAAACTACCAGCCAATTCTTTTACTGGAAAGAAAACAAGCTTCCGGGGACCGGTTTCTGGCATGACAGCCATCTTCGGACCGGCTTGCTTGAATCCTGATGGTGCAGTGAGCAAGGAACTCACATCTGAGCATACCCTTCCACGCTTATGGTGGACAAAACGATTCAGAAAAGGGGGTGGTGATGGACAGAGTATCTGAATTAAGCAGAACACTCCTACCCAGTCAACAGATCAGGGCTTGATCCATCACCGTTTTTTAGCTCACTTCACCATCCCAGCTCAGAACCTGGCTACATGCAAATTAGTCTGTCCCTGGCCCAGTGCATCATGGGAACAGGGCAGACCAAACTACCAAGCCAATTCTTTTACTGGAAAGGAAACAAGCTTCCGGGGACTAGTTTCCGGCATTACAGCCGTCTTCGGCCCGGCTTGCTTGAATCCTGATGGTGCAGTGAGCAAGGGACTCACTTCTGAGCATACCCTTCCACGCTTATGGAGGATAAAACGATTCCGAAAAGGGGGTGGTGATGGACAGAGTATCTGAATTAAGCAGAACACTCCTACCCAGTCAACAGATCAGGGCTTGATCCATCACCGTTTTTTAGCTCACTTCACCATCCCAGCTCAGAACCTGGCTACATGCAAATTAGTCTGTCCCTGGCCCAGTGCATCATGGGAACAGGGCAGACCAAACTACCAAGCCAATTCTTTTACTGGAAAGGAAACAAGCTTCCGGGGACCGGTTTCTGGCATTACAGCCGTCTTCGCACCGGCTTGCTTGAATCCTGATGGTGCAGTGAGCAAGGGACTCACATCTGAGCATACCCTTCCACGCTTATGGTGGACAAAACGATTCAGAAAAGGGGGTGGTGATGGACAGAGTATCTGAATTAAGCAGAACACTCCTACCCAGTCAACAGATCAGGGCTTGATCCATCACCGTTTTTTAGCTCACTTCACTATCCCAGCTCAGAACCTGGCTACATGCAAATTAGTCTGTCCCTGGCCCAGTGCATCATGGGAACAGGGCAGACCAAACTACCGAGCCAATCCTTTTACTGGAAAGGAAACAAGCTTCCGGGGACCGGTTTCTGGCATTACAGCCATCTTCGGCCCGGCTTGCTTGAATCCTGATGGTGCAGTGAGCAAGGGACTCACATCTGAGCATACCCTTCCACGCTTATGGTGGACAAAACGATTCAGAAAAGGGGGTGGTGATGGACAGAGTATCTGAATTAAGCAGAACACTCCTACCCAGTCAACAGATCAGGGCTTGATCCATCACCATTTTTTAGCTCACTTCACCATCCCAGCTCAGAACCTGGCTACATGCAAATTAGTCTGTCCCTGGCCCAGTGCATCATGGGAACAGGGCAGACCAAACTACCAAGCCAATTCTTTTACTGGAAAGGAAACAAGCTTCCGGGGACCGGTTTCTGGCATTACAGCCGTCTTCGGCCCGGCTTGCTTGAATCCTGATGGTGCAGTGAGCAAGGGACTTACATCTGAGCATACCCTTCCACGCTTATGGTGGACAAAACGATTCAGAAAAGGGGGTGGTGATGGACAGAGTATCTGAATTAAGCAGAACACTCCTACCCAGTCAACAGATCAGGGCTTGATCCATCACCGTTTTTTAGCTCACTTCACCATCCCAGCTCAGAACCTGGCTACATGCAAATTAGTCTGTCCCTGGCCCAGTGCATCATGGGAACAGGGCAGACCAAACTACCAAGCCAATTCTTTTACTGGAAAGGAAACAAGCTTCCGGGGACCGGTTTCTGGCATTACAGCCGTCTTCGGCCCGGCTTGCTTGAATCCTGATGGTGCAGTGAGCAAGGGACTCACATCTGAGCATACCCTTCCATGCTTATGGTGGACAAAACGATTCAGAAAAGGGGGTGGTGATGGACAGAGTATCTGAATTAAGCAGAACACTCCTACCCAGTCAACAGATCAGGGCTTGATCCATCACCGTTTTTTAGCTCACTTCACCATCCCAGCTCAGAACCTGGCTACATGCAAATTAGTCTGTCCCTGGCCCAGTGCATCATGGGAACAGGGCAGACCAAACTACCAAGCCAATTCTTTTACTGGAAAGGAAACAAGCTTACGGGGACCAATTTCTGGCATTACAGCCGTCTTTGGCCCGGCTTGCTTGAATCCTGATGGTGCAGTGAGCAAGGGACTCACATCTGAGCATACCCTACCATGCTTATTGTGGACAAAACGATTCAGAAAAGGGGGTGGTGATGGACAGAGTATCTGAATTAAGCAGAACACTCCTACCCAGTCAACAGATCAGGGCTTGATCCATCACCGTTTTTTAGCTCACTTCACCATCCCAGCTCAGAACCTGGCTACATGCAAATGTGTCTGTCCCTGGCCCAGTGCATCATGGGAACAGGGCAGACCAAACTACCAAGCCAATGCTTTTACTGGAAAGGAAACAAGCTTCCGGGGACCGGTTTCTGGCATTACAGCCGTCTTCGGCCCGGCTTGCTTGAATCCTGATGGTGCAGTGAGCAAGGGACTCACATCTGAGCATACCCTTCCACCCTTATGGTGGACAAAACGATTCAGAAAAGGGGGTGGTGATGGACAGAGTATCTGAATTAAGCATAACACTCCTACCCAGTCAACAGATCAGGGCTTGATCCATCACCGTTTTTTAGCTCACTTCACCATCCCAGCTTAGAACCTGGCTACATGCAAATTAGTCTGTCCCTGGCCCAGTGCATCATGGGAACAGGGCAGACCAAACTACCAAGCCAATTCTTTTACTGGAAAGGAAACAAGCTTCCGGGGACCGGTTTCTGGCATTACAGCCGTCTTCGGCCCGGCTTCCTTGAATCCTGATGGTGCAGTGAGCAAGGGACTCACTTCTGAGCATACCCTTCCACGCTTATGGTGGACAAAACGATTCAGAAAAGGGGGTGGTGATGGACAGAGTATCTGAATTAGGCAGAACACTCCTACCCAGTCAACAGATCAGGCTTGATCCATCACCGTTTTTTAGCTCACTTCACCATCCCAGCTCAGAACCTGGCTACATGCAAATTAGTCTGTCCCTGGCCCAGTGCATCATGGGAACAGGGCAGACCAAACAACCAAGCCAATTCTTTTACTGGAAAGGAAACAAGCTTCCGGGGACCAATTTCTGGCATTACAGCCGTCTTTGGCCCGGCTTGCTTGAATCCTGATGGTGCAGTGAGCAAGGGACTCACATCTGAGCATACCCTTCCACGCTTATGGTGGACAAAACGATTCAGAAAAGGGGGTGGTGATGGACTGAGTATCTGAATTAAGCAGAACACTCCTACCCAGTCAACAGATCAGGGCTTGATCCATCACCGTTTTTTAGCTCACTTCACCATCCCAGCTCAGAACCTGGCTACATGCAAATTAATCTGTTCCTGGCCCAGTGCATCATGGGAACAGGGCAGACCAAACTACCAAGCCAATTCTTTTACTGGAAAGGAAACAAGCTTCCGGGGACCGGTTTCTGGCATTACAGCCGTCTTCGGCCCGGCTTGCTTGAATCCTGATGGTGCAGTGAGCAAGGGACTCACATCTGAGCATACCCTTCCACGCTTATGGTGGACAAAACGATTCAGAAAAGGGGTTGGTGATGGACAGAGTATCTGAATTAAGCAGAAGACTCCTACCCAGTCAACAGATCAGGGCTTGATCCATCACCGTTTTTTAGCTCACTTCACCATCCCAGCTCAGAACCTGGCTACATGCAAATTAGTCTGTCCCTGGCCCAGTGCATCATGGGAACAGGGAAGACCAAACTACCAAGCCAATTCTTTTACTGGAAAGGAAACAAGCTTCCGGGGACCGTTTTCTGGCATTACAGCCGTCTTCGGCCCGGCTTGCTTGAATCCTGATGGTGCAGTGAGCAAGGGACTCACATCTGAGCATACCCTTCCACGCTTATGGTGGACAAAACGATTCAGAAAAGGGGGTGGTGATGGACTGAGTATCTGAATTAAGCAGAACACTCCTACCCAGTCAACAGATCAGGGCTTGATCCATCACCGTTTTTTAGCTCACTTCACCATCCCAGCTCAGAACCTGGCTACATGCAAATTAGTCTGTTCCTGGCCCAGTGCATCATGGGAACAGGGCAGACCAAACTACCAAGCCAATTCTTTTACTGGAAAGGAAACAAGCTTCCGGGAACCGGTTTCTGGCATTACAGCCGTCTTCGGCCCGGCTTGCTTGAATCCTGATGGTGCAGTGAGCAAGGGACTCACATCTGAGCATACCCTTCCACGCTTATGGTGGACAAAACGATTCATAAAAGGGGTTGGTGATGGAAAGAGTATCTGAATTAAGCAGAAGACTCCTACCCAGTCAACAGATCAGGGCTTGATCCATCACCGTTTTTTAGCTCACTTCACCATCCCAGCTCAGAACCTGGTTACATGCAAATTAGTCTGTCCCTGGCCCAGTGCATCATGGGAACAGGGAAGACCAAACTACCAAGCCAATTCTTTTACTGGAAAGGAAACAAGCTTCCGGGGACCGGTTTCTGGCATTACAGCCGTCTTCGGCCCGGCTTGCTTGAATCCTGATGGTGCAGTGAGCAAGGGACTCACATCTGAGCATACCCTTCCACGCTTATGGTGGACAAAACGATTCAGAAAAGGGGGTGGTGATGGACAGAGTATCTGAATTAGGCAGAACACTCCTACCCAGTCAACAGATCAGGCTTGATCCATCACCGTTTTTTAGCTCACTTCACCATCCCAGCTCAGAACCTGGCTACATGCAAATTAATCTGTTCCTGGCCCAGTGCATCATGGGAACAGGGCAGACCAAACTACCAAGCCAATTCTTTTACTGGAAAGGAAACAAGCTTCCGGGGACCGGTTTCTGGCATTACAGCCGTCTTCGGCCCGGCTTGCTTGAATCCTGATGGTGCAGTGAGCAAGGGACTCACATCTGAGCATACCCTTCCACGCTTATGGTGGACAAAACGATTCAGAAAAGGGGTTGGTGATGGACAGAGTATCTGAATTAAGCAGAAGACTCCTACCCAGTCAACAGATCAGGGCTTGATCCATCACCGTTTTTTAGCTCACTTCACCATCCCAGCTCAGAACCTGGCTACATGCAAATTAGTCTGTCCCTGGCCCAGTGCATCATGGGAACAGGGCAGACCAAACTACCAAGCCAATTCTTTTACTGGAAAGGAAACAAGCTTACGGGGACCAATTTCTGGCATTACAGCCGTCTTTGGCCCGGCTTGCTTGAATCCTGATGGTGCAGTGAGCAAGGGACTCACATCTGAGCATACCCTACCACGCTTATTGTGGACAAAACGATTCAGAAAAGGGGGTGGTGATGGACAGAGTATCTGAATTAAGCAGAACACTCCTACCCAGTCAACAGATCAGGGCTTGATCCATCACCGTTTTTTAGCTCACTTCACCATCCCAGCTCAGAACCTGGCTACATGCAAATGTGTCTGTCCCTGGCCCAGTGCATCATGGGAACAGGGCAGACCAAACTACCAAGCCAATGCTTTTACTGGAAAGGAAACAAGCTTCCGGGGACCGGTTTCTGGCATTACAGCCGTCTTCGGCCCGGCTTGCTTGAATCCTGATGGTGCAGTGAGCAAGGGACTCACATCTGAGCATACCCTTCCACCCTTATGGTGGACAAAACGATTCAGAAAAGGGGGTGGTGATGGACAGAGTATCTGAATTAAGCATAACACTCCTACCCAGTCAACAGATCAGGGCTTGATCCATCACCGTTTTTTAGCTCACTTCACCATCCCAGCTTAGAACCTGGCTACATGCAAATTAGTCTGTCCCTGGCCCAGTGCATCATGGGAACAGGGCAGACCAAACTACCAAGCCAATTCTTTTACTGGAAAGGAAACAAGCTTCCGGGGACCGGTTTCTGGCATTACAGCCGTCTTCGGCCCGGCTTCCTTGAATCCTGATGGTGCAGTGAGCAAGGGACTCACTTCTGAGCATACCCTTCCACGCTTATGGTGGACAAAACGATTCAGAAAAGGGGGTGGTGATGGACAGAGTATCTGAATTAGGCAGAACACTCCTACCCAGTCAACAGATCAGGCTTGATCCATCACCGTTTTTTAGCTCACTTCACCATCCCAGCTCAGAACCTGGCTACATGCAAATTAGTCTGTCCCTGGCCCAGTGCATCATGGGAACAGGGCAGACCAAACAACCAAGCCAATTCTTTTACTGGAAAGGAAACAAGCTTCCGGGGACCAATTTCTGGCATTACAGCCGTCTTTGGCCCGGCTTGCTTGAATCCTGATGGTGCAGTGAGCAAGGGACTCACATCTGAGCATACCCTTCCACGCTTATGGTGGACAAAACGATTCAGAAAAGGGGGTGGTGATGGACTGAGTATCTGAATTAAGCAGAACACTCCTACCCAGTCAACAGATCAGGGCTTGATCCATCACCGTTTTTTAGCTCACTTCACCATCCCAGCTCAGAACCTGGCTACATGCAAATTAATCTGTTCCTGGCCCAGTGCATCATGGGAACAGGGCAGACCAAACTACCAAGCCAATTCTTTTACTGGAAAGGAAACAAGCTTCCGGGGACCGGTTTCTGGCATTACAGCCGTCTTCGGCCCGGCTTGCTTGAATCCTGATGGTGCAGTGAGCAAGGGACTCACATCTGAGCATACCCTTCCACGCTTATGGTGGACAAAACGATTCAGAAAAGGGGTTGGTGATGGACAGAGTATCTGAATTAAGCAGAAGACTCCTACCCAGTCAACAGATCAGGGCTTGATCCATCACCGTTTTTTAGCTCACTTCACCATCCCAGCTCAGAACCTGGCTACATGCAAATTAGTCTGTCCCTGGCCCAGTGCATCATGGGAACAGGGAAGACCAAACTACCAAGCCA
The DNA here is from genome assembly GCF_964263255.1 of Lissotriton vulgaris. Lineage (NCBI taxonomy): Eukaryota > Metazoa > Chordata > Amphibia > Caudata > Salamandridae > Lissotriton > Lissotriton vulgaris. The sequence goes on from NW_028241213.1 coordinate 68,039, forward strand.
ATTCTTTTACTGGAAAGGAAACAAGCTTCCGGGGACCGTTTTCTGGCATTACAGCCGTCTTCGGCCCGGCTTGCTTGAATCCTGATGGTGCAGTGAGCAAGGGACTCACATCTGAGCATACCCTTCCACGCTTATGGTGGACAAAACGATTCAGAAAAGGGGGTGGTGATGGACTGAGTATCTGAATTAAGCAGAACACTCCTACCCAGTCAACAGATCAGGGCTTGATCCATCACCGTTTTTTAGCTCACTTCACCATCCCAGCTCAGAACCTGGCTACATGCAAATTAGTCTGTTCCTGGCCCAGTGCATCATGGGAACAGGGCAGACCAAACTACCAAGCCAATTCTTTTACTGGAAAGGAAACAAGCTTCCGGGAACCGGTTTCTGGCATTACAGCCGTCTTCGGCCCGGCTTGCTTGAATCCTGATGGTGCAGTGAGCAAGGGACTCACATCTGAGCATACCCTTCCACGCTTATGGTGGACAAAACGATTCATAAAAGGGGTTGGTGATGGAAAGAGTATCTGAATTAAGCAGAAGACTCCTACCCAGTCAACAGATCAGGGCTTGATCCATCACCGTTTTTTAGCTCACTTCACCATCCCAGCTCAGAACCTGGTTACATGCAAATTAGTCTGTCCCTGGCCCAGTGCATCATGGGAACAGGGAAGACCAAACTACCAAGCCAATTCTTTTACTGGAAAGGAAACAAGCTTCCGGGGACCGGTTTCTGGCATTACAGCCGTCTTCGGCCCGGCTTGCTTGAATCCTGATGGTGCAGTGAGCAAGGGACTCACATCTGAGCATACCCTTCCACGCTTATGGTGGACAAAACGATTCAGAAAAGGGGGTGGTGATGGACAGAGTATCTGAATTAGGCAGAACACTCCTACCCAGTCAACAGATCAGGCTTGATCCATCACCGTTTTTTAGCTCACTTCACCATCCCAGCTCAGAACCTGGCTACATGCAAATTAATCTGTTCCTGGCCCAGTGCATCATGGGAACAGGGCAGACCAAACTACCAAGCCAATTCTTTTACTGGAAAGGAAACAAGCTTCCGGGGACCGGTTTCTGGCATTACAGCCGTCTTCGGCCCGGCTTGCTTGAATCCTGATGGTGCAGTGAGCAAGGGACTCACATCTGAGCATACCCTTCCACGCTTATGGTGAACAAAACGATTCAGAAAAGGGGGTGGTGATGGACAGAGTATCTGAATTAAGCAGAACACTCCTACCAAGTCAACAGATCAGGGCTTGATCCATCACCGTTTTTTAGCTCACTTCACCATCCCAGCTCAGAACCTGGCTACATGCAAATTAGTCTGTCCCTGGCCCAGTGCATCATGGGAACAGGGCAGACCAAACTACCAAGCCAATTCTTTTACTGGAAAGGAAACAAGCTTCCGGGGACCGGTTTCTGGCATTACAGCCGTCTTCGGCCCGGCTTGCTTGAATCCTGATGGTGCAGTGAGCAAGGGACTCACATCTGAGCATACCCTTCCATGCTTATGGTGGACAAAACGATTCAGAAAAGGGGGTGGTGATGGACAGAGTATCTGAATTAAGCAGAACACTCCTACCCAGTCAACAGATCAGGGCTTGATCCATCACCGTTTTTTAGCTCACTTCACCATCCCAGCTCAGAACCTGGCTACATGCAAATTAGTCTGTCCCTGGCCCAGTGCATCATGGGAACAGGGCAGACCAAACTACCAAGCCAATTCTTTTACTGGAAAGGAAACAAGCTTACCGGGACCAATTTCTGGCATTACAGCCGTCTTTGGCCCGGCTTGCTTGAATCCTGATGGTGCAGTGAGCAAGGGACTCACATCTGAGCATACCCTACCACGCTTATTGTGGACAAAACGATTCAGAAAAGGGGGTGGTGATGGACAGAGTATCTGAATTAAGCAGAACACTCCTACCCAGTCAACAGATCAGGGCTTGATCCATCACCGTTTTTTAGCTCACTTCACCATCCCAGCTCAGAACCTGGCTACATGCAAATGTGTCTGTCCCTGGCCCAGTGCATCATGGGAACAGGGCAGACCAAACTACCAAGCCAATGCTTTTACTGGAAAGGAAACAAGCTTCCGGGGACCGGTTTCTGGCATTACAGCCGTCTTCGGCCCGGCTTGCTTGAATCCTGATGGTGCAGTGAGCAAGGGACTCACATCTGAGCATACCCTTCCACCCTTATGGTGGACAAAACGATTCAGAAAAGGGGGTGGTGATGGACAGAGTATCTGAATTAAGCATAACACTCCTACCCAGTCAACAGATCAGGGCTTGATCCATCACCGTTTTTTAGCTCACTTCACCATCCCAGCTTAGAACCTGGCTACATGCAAATTAGTCTGTCCCTGGCCCAGTGCATCATGGGAACAGGGCAGACCAAACTACCAAGCCAATTCTTTTACTGGAAAGGAAACAAGCTTCCGGGGACCGGTTTCTGGCATTACAGCCGTCTTCGGCCCGGCTTCCTTGAATCCTGATGGTGCAGTGAGCAAGGGACTCACTTCTGAGCATACCCTTCCACGCTTATGGTGGACAAAACGATTCAGAAAAGGGGGTGGTGATGGACAGAGTATCTGAATTAGGCAGAACACTCCTACCCAGTCAACAGATCAGGTTTGATCCATCACCGTTTTTTAGCTCACTTCACCATCCCAGCTCAGAACCTGGCTACATGCAAATTAGTCTGTCCCTGGCCCAGTGCATCATGGGAACAGGGCAGACCAAACTACCAAGCCAATTCTTTTACTGGAAAGGAAACAAGCTTCCGGGGACCAATTTCTGGCATTACAGCCGTCTTTGGCCCGGCTTGCTTGAATCCTGATGGTGCAGTGAGCAAGGGACTCACATCTGAGCATACCCTTCCACGCTTATGGTGGACAAAACGATTCAGAAAAGGGGGTGGTGATGGACTGAGTATCTGAATTAAGCAGAACACTCCTACCCAGTCAACAGATCAGGGCTTGATCCATCACCGTTTTTTAGCTCACTTCACCATCCCAGCTCAGAACCTGGCTACATGCAAATTAATCTGTTCCTGGCCCAGTGCATCATGGGAACAGGGCAGACCAAACTACCAAGCCAATTCTTTTACTGGAAAGGAAACAAGCTTCCGGGGACCAGTTTCTGGCATTACAGCCGTCTTCGGCCCGGCTTGCTTGAATCCTGATGGTGCAGTGAGCAAGGGACTCACATCTGAGCATACCCTTCCACGCTTATGGTGGACAAAACGATTCAGAAAAGGGGTTGGTGATGGACAGAGTATCTGAATTAAGCAGAAGACTCCTACCCAGTCAACAGATCAGGGCTTGATCCATCACCGTTTTTTAGCTCACTTCACCATCCCAGCTCAGAACCTGGCTACATGCAAATTAGTCTGTCCCTGGCCCAGTGCATCATGGGAACAGGGAAGACCAAACTACCAAGCCAATTCTTTTACTGGAAAGGAAACAAGCTTCCGGGGACCGGTTTCTGGCATTACAGCCGTCTTCGGCCCGGCTTGCTTGAATCCTGATGGTGCAGTGAGCAAGGGACTCACATCTGAGCATACCCTTCCACGCTTATGGTGGACAAAACGATTCATAAAAGGGGTTGGTGATGGAAAGAGTATCTGAATTAAGCAGAAGACTCCTACCCAGTCAACAGATCAGGGCTTGATCCATCACCGTTTTTTAGCTCACTTCACCATCCCAGCTCAGAACCTGGCTACATGCAAATTAGTCTGTCCCTGGCCCAGTGCATCATGGGAACAGGGAAGACCAAACTACCAAGCCAATTCTTTTACTGGAAAGGAAACAAGCTTCCGGGGACCGGTTTCTGGCATTACAGCCGTCTTCGGCCCGGCTTGCTTGAATCCTGATGGTGCAGTGAGCAAGGGACTCACATCTGAGCATACCCTTCCACGCTTATGGTGGACAAAACGATTCAGAAAAGGGGGTGGTGATGGACAGAGTATCTGAATTAAGCAGAACACTCCTACCCAGTCAACAGATCAGGGCTTGATCCATCACCGTTTTTTAAATCACTTCACGATCCCAGCTCAGAACCTGGATACATGCAAATTAGTCTGTCCTTGGCCCAGTGCATCATGGGAACAGGGCAGACAAAACTACCAGCCAATTCTTTTACTGGAAAGAAAACAAGCTTCCGGGGACCGGTTTCTGGCATGACAGCCATCTTCGGACCGGCTTGCTTGAATCCTGATGGTGCAGTGAGCAAGGAACTCACATCTGAGCATACCCTTCCACGCTTATGGTGGACAAAACGATTCAGAAAAGGGGGTGGTGATGGACAGAGTATCTGAATTAAGCAGAACACTCCTACCCAGTCAACAGATCAGGGCTTGATCCATCACCGTTTTTTAGCTCACTTCACCATCCCAGCTCAGAACCTGGCTACATGCAAATTAGTCTGTCCCTGGCCCAGTGCATCATGGGAACAGGGCAGACCAAACTACCAAGCCAATTCTTTTACTGGAAAGGAAACAAGCTTCCGGGGACCGGTTTCTGGCATTACAGCCGTCTTCGGCCCGGCTTGCTTGAATCCTGATGGTGCAGTGAGCAAGGGACTCACATCTGAGCATACCCTTCCACGCTTATGGTGGACAAAACGATTCAGAAAAGGGGTTGGTGATGGACAGAGTATCTGAATTAAGCAAAAGACTCCTACCCAGTCAACAGATCAGGGCTTGATCCATCACCGTTTTTTAGCTCACTTCACCATCCCAGCTCAGAACCTGGCTACATGCAAATTAGTCTGTCCTTGGCCCAGTGCATCATGGGAACAGGGCAGACAAAACTACCAGCCAATTCTTTTACTGGAAAGAAAACAAGCTTCCGGGGACCGGTTTCAGCATTACAGCCATCTTCGGACCGGCTTGCTTGAATCCTGATGGTGCAGTGAGCAAGGAACTCACATCTGAGCATACCCTTCCACGCTTATGGTGGACAAAACGATTCAGAAAAGGGGGTGGTGATGGACAGAGTATCTGAATTAAGCAGAACACTCCTACCCAGTCAACAGATCAGGGCTTGATCCATCACCGTTTTTTAGCTCACTTCACCATCCCAGCTCAGAACCTGGCTACATGCAAATTAGTCTGTCCCTGGCCCAGTGCATCATGGGAACAGGGCAGACCAAACTACCAAGCCAATTCTTTTACTGGAAAGGAAACAAGCTTCCGGGGACTAGTTTCCGGCATTACAGCTGTCTTCGGCCCGGCTTGCTTGAATCCTGATGGTGCAGTGAGCAAGGGACTCACATCTGAGCATACCCTTCCACGCTTATGGTGGACAAAACGATTCAGAAAAGGGGGTGGTGATGGACTGAGTATCTGAATTAAGCAGAACACTCCTACCCAGTCAACAGATCAGGGCTTGATCCATCACCGTTTTTTAGCTCACTTCACCATCCCAGCTCAGAACCTGGCTACATGCAAATTAATCTGTTCCTGGCCCAGTGCATCATGGGAACAGGGCAGACCAAACTACCAAGCCAATTCTTTTACTGGAAAGGAAACAAGCTTCCGGGGACCGGTTTCTGGCATTACAGCCGTCTTCGGCCCGGCTTGCTTGAATCCTGATGGTGCAGTGAGCAAGGGACTCACATCTGAGCATACCCTTCCACGCTTATGGTGGACAAAACGATTCAGAAAAGGGGTTGGTGATGGACAGAGTATCTGAATTAAGCAGAAGACTCCTACCCAGTCAACAGATCAGGGCTTGATCCATCACCGTTTTTTAGCTCACTTCACCATCCCAGCTCAGAACCTGGCTACATGCAAATTAGTCTGTCCCTGGCCCAGTGCATCATGGGAACAGGGAAGACCAAACTACCAAGCCAATTCTTTTACTGGAAAGGAAACAAGCTTCCGGGGACCGGTTTCTGGCATTACAGCCGTCTTCGGCCCGGCTTGCTTGAATCCTGATGGTGCAGTGAGCAAGGGACTCACATCTGAGCATACCCTTCCACGCTTATGGTGGACAAAACGATTCATAAAAGGGGTTGGTGATGGAAAGAGTATCTGAATTAAGCAGAAGACTCCTACCCAGTCAACAGATCAGGGCTTGATCCATCACCGTTTTTTAGCTCACTTCACCATCCCAGCTCAGAACCTGGCTACATGCAAATTAGTCTGTCCCTGGCCCAGTGCATCATGGGAACAGGGAAGACCAAACTACCAAGCCAATTCTTTTACTGGAAAGGAAACAAGCTTCCGGGGACCGGTTTCTGGCATTACAGCCGTCTTCGGCCCGGCTTGCTTGAATCCTGATGGTGCAGTGAGCAAGGGACTCACATCTGAGCATACCCTTCCACGCTTATGGTGGACAAAACGATTCAGAAAAGGGGTTGGTGATGGACAGAGTATCTGAATTAAGCAGAAGACTCCTACCCAGTCAACAGATCAGGGCTTGATCCATCACCGTTTTTTAGCTCACTTCACCATCCCAGCTCAGAACCTGGCTACATGCAAATTAGTCTGTCCCTGGCCCAGTGCATCATGGGAACAGGGCAGACCAAACTACCAAGCCAATTCTTTTACTGGAAAGGAAACAAGCTTCCGGGGACCAATTTCTGGCATTACAGCCGTCTTTGGCCCGGCTTGCTTGAATCCTGATGGTGCAGTGAGCAAGGGACTCACATCTGAGCATACCCTTCCACGCTTATGGTGGACAAAACGATTCAGAAAAGGGGGTGGTGATGGACTGAGTATCTGAATTAAGCAGAACACTCCTACCCAGTCAACAGATCAGGGCTTGATCCATCACCGTTTTTTAGCTCACTTCACCATCCCAGCTCAGAACCTGGCTACATGCAAATTAATCTGTTCCTGGCCCAGTGCATCATGGGAACAGGGCAGACCAAACTACCAAGCCAATTCTTTTACTGGAAAGGAAACAAGCTTCCGGGGACCAGTTTCTGGCATTACAGCCGTCTTCGGCCCGGCTTGCTTGAATCCTGATGGTGCAGTGAGCAAGGGACTCACATCTGAGCATACCCTTCCACGCTTATGGTGGACAAAACGATTCAGAAAAGGGGTTGGTGATGGACAGAGTATCTGAATTAAGCAGAAGACTCCTACCCAGTCAACAGATCAGGGCTTGATCCATCACCGTTTTTTAGCTCACTTCACCATCCCAGCTCAGAACCTGGCTACATGCAAATTAGTCTGTCCCTGGCCCAGTGCATCATGGGAACAGGGAAGACCAAACTACCAAGCCAATTCTTTTACTGGAAAGGAAACAAGCTTCCGGGGACCGGTTTCTGGCATTACAGCCGTCTTCGGCCCGGCTTGCTTGAATCCTGATGGTGCAGTGAGCAAGGGACTCACATCTGAGCATACCCTTCCAGACTTATGGTGGACAAAACGATTCATAAAAGGGGTTGGTGATGGAAAGAGTATCTGAATTAAGCAGAAGACTCCTACCCAGTCAACAGATCAGGGCTTGATCCATCACCGTTTTTTAGCTCACTTCACCATCCCAGCTCAGAACCTGGCTACATGCAAATTAGTCTGTCCCTGGCCCAGTGCATCATGGGAACAGGGAAGACCAAACTACCAAGCCAATTCTTTTACTGGAAAGGAAACAAGCTTCCGGGGACCGGTTTCTGGCATTACAGCCGTCTTCGGCCCGGCTTGCTTGAATCCTGATGGTGCAGTGAGCAAGGGACTCACATCTGAGCATACCCTTCCACGCTTATGGTGGACAAAACGATTCAGAAAAGGGGGTGGTGATGGACAGAGTATCTGAATTAAGCAGAACACTCCTACCCAGTCAACAGATCAGGGCTTGATCCATCACCGTTTTTTAAATCACTTCACGATCCCAGCTCAGAACCTGGCTACATGCAAATTAGTCTGTCCTTGGCCCAGTGCATCATGGGAACAGGGCAGACAAAACTACCAGCCAATTCTTTTACTGGAAAGAAAACAAGCTTCCGGGGACCGGTTTCTGGCATGACAGCCATCTTCGGACCGGCTTGCTTGAATCCTGATGGTGCAGTGAGCAAGGAACTCACATCTGAGCATACCCTTCCACGCTTATGGTGGACAAAACGATTCAGAAAAGGGGGTGGTGATGGACAGAGTATCTGAATTAAGCAGAACACTCCTACCCAGTCAACAGATCAGGGCTTGATCCATCACCGTTTTTTAGCTCACTTCACCATCCCAGCTCAGAACCTGGCTACATGCAAATTAGTCTGTCCCTGGCCCAGTGCATCATGGGAACAGGGCAGACCAAACTACCAAGCCAATTCTTTTACTGGAAAGGAAACAAGCTTCCGGGGACCGGTTTCTGGCATTACAGCCGTCTTCGGCCCGGCTTGCTTGAATCCTGATGGTGCAGTGAGCAAGGGACTCACATCTGAGCATACCCTTCCACGCTTATGGTGGACAAAACGATTCAGAAAAGGGGTTGGTGATGGACAGAGTATCTGAATTAAGCAAAAGACTCCTACCCAGTCAACAGATCAGGGCTTGATCCATCACCGTTTTTTAGCTCACTTCACCATCCCAGCTCAGAACCTGGCTACATGCAAATTAGTCTGTCCTTGGCCCAGTGCATCATGGGAACAGGGCAGACAAAACTACCAGCCAATTCTTTTACTGGAAAGAAAACAAGCTTCCGGGGACCGGTTTCAGCATTACAGCCATCTTCGGACCGGCTTGCTTGAATCCTGATGGTGCAGTGAGCAAGGAACTCACATCTGAGCATACCCTTCCACGCTTATGGTGGACAAAACGATTCAGAAAAGGGGGTGGTGATGGACAGAGTATCTGAATTAAGCAGAACACTCCTACCCAGTCAACAGATCAGGGCTTGATCCATCACCGTTTTTTAGCTCACTTCACCATCCCAGCTCAGAACCTGGCTACATGCAAATTAGTCTGTCCCTGGCCCAGTGCATCATGGGAACAGGGCAGACCAAACTACCAAGCCAATTCTTTTACTGGAAAGGAAACAAGCTTCCGGGGACTAGTTTCCGGCATTACAGCTGTCTTCGGCCCGGCTTGCTTGAATCCTGATGGTGCAGTGAGCAAGGGACTCACATCTGAGCATACCCTTCCACGCTTATGGTGGACAAAACGATTCAGAAAAGGGGGTGGTGATGGACTGAGTATCTGAATTAAGCAGAACACTCCTACCCAGTCAACAGATCAGGGCTTGATCCATCACCGTTTTTTAGCTCACTTCACCATCCCAGCTCAGAACCTGGCTACATGCAAATTAATCTGTTCCTGGCCCAGTGCATCATGGGAACAGGGCAGACCAAACTACCAAGCCAATTCTTTTACTGGAAAGGAAACAAGCTTCCGGGGACCGGTTTCTGGCATTACAGCCGTCTTCGGCCCGGCTTGCTTGAATCCTGATGGTGCAGTGAGCAAGGGACTCACATCTGAGCATACCCTTCCACGCTTATGGTGGACAAAACGATTCAGAAAAGGGGTTGGTGATGGACAGAGTATCTGAATTAAGCAGAAGACTCCTACCCAGTCAACAGATCAGGGCTTGATCCATCACCGTTTTTTAGCTCACTTCACCATCCCAGCTCAGAACCTGGCTACATGCAAATTAGTCTGTCCCTGGCCCAGTGCATCATGGGAACAGGGAAGACCAAACTACCAAGCCAATTCTTTTACTGGAAAGGAAACAAGCTTCCGGGGACCGGTTTCTGGCATTACAGCCGTCTTCGGCCCGGCTTGCTTGAATCCTGATGGTGCAGTGAGCAAGGGACTCACATCTGAGCATACCCTTCCACGCTTATGGTGGACAAAACGATTCATAAAAGGGGTTGGTGATGGAAAGAGTATCTGAATTAAGCAGAAGACTCCTACCCAGTCAACAGATCAGGGCTTGATCCATCACCGTTTTTTAGCTCACTTCACCATCCCAGCTCAGAACCTGGCTACATGCAAATTAGTCTGTCCCTGGCCCAGTGCATCATGGGAACAGGGAAGACCAAACTACCAAGCCAATTCTTTTACTGGAAAGGAAACAAGCTTCCGGGGACCGGTTTCTGGCATTACAGCCGTCTTCGGCCCGGCTTGCTTGAATCCTGATGGTGCAGTGAGCAAGGGACTCACATCTGAGCATACCCTTCCACGCTTATGGTGGACAAAACGATTCAGAAAAGGGGGTGGTGATGGACAGAGTATCTGAATTAAGCAGAACACTCCTACCCAGTCAACAGATCAGGGCTTGATCCATCACCGTTTTTTAAATCACTTCACGATCCCAGCTCAGAACCTGGCTACATGCAAATTAGTCTGTCCTTGGCCCAGTGCATCATGGGAACAGGGCAGACAAAACTACCAGCCAATTCTTTTACTGGAAAGAAAACAAGCTTCCGGGGACCGGTTTCTGGCATGACAGCCATCTTCGGACCGGCTTGCTTGAATCCTGATGGTGCAGTGAGCAAGGAACTCACATCTGAGCATACCCTTCCACGCTTATGGTGGACAAAACGATTCAGAAAAGGGGGTGGTGATGGACAGAGTATCTGAATTAAGCAGAACACTCCTACCCAGTCAACAGATCAGGGCTTGATCCATCACCGTTTTTTAGCTCACTTCACCATCCCAGCTCAGAACCTGGCTACATGCAAATTAGTCTGTCCCTGGCCCAGTGCATCATGGGAACAGGGCAGACCAAACTACCAAGCCAATTCTTTTACTGGAAAGGAAACAAGCTTCCGGGGACTAGTTTCCGGCATTACAGCCGTCTTCGGCCCGGCTTGCTTGAATCCTGATGGTGCAGTGAGCAAGGGACTCACTTCTGAGCATACCCTTCCACGCTTATGGAGGATAAAACGATTCCGAAAAGGGGGTGGTGATGGACAGAGTATCTGAATTAAGCAGAACACTCCTACCCAGTCAACAGATCAGGGCTTGATCCATCACCGTTTTTTAGCTCACTTCACCATCCCAGCTCAGAACCTGGCTACATGCAAATTAGTCTGTCCCTGGCCCAGTGCATCATGGGAACAGGGCAGACCAAACTACCAAGCCAATTCTTTTACTGGAAAGGAAACAAGCTTCCGGGGACCGGTTTCTGGCATTACAGCCGTCTTCGCACCGGCTTGCTTGAATCCTGATGGTGCAGTGAGCAAGGGACTCACATCTGAGCATACCCTTCCACGCTTATGGTGGACAAAACGATTCAGAAAAGGGGGTGGTGATGGACAGAGTATCTGAATTAAGCAGAACACTCCTACCCAGTCAACAGATCAGGGCTTGATCCATCACCGTTTTTTAGCTCACTTCACTATCCCAGCTCAGAACCTGGCTACATGCAAATTAGTCTGTCCCTGGCCCAGTGCATCATGGGAACAGGGCAGACCAAACTACCGAGCCAATCCTTTTACTGGAAAGGAAACAAGCTTCCGGGGACCGGTTTCTGGCATTACAGCCATCTTCGGCCCGGCTTGCTTGAATCCTGATGGTGCAGTGAGCAAGGGACTCACATCTGAGCATACCCTTCCACGCTTATGGTGGACAAAACGATTCAGAAAAGGGGGTGTGATGGACAGAGTATCTGAATTAAGCAGAACACTCCTACCCAGTCAACAGATCAGGGCTTGATCCATCACCATTTTTTAGCTCACTTCACCATCCCAGCTCAGAACCTGGCTACATGCAAATTAGTCTGTCCCTGGCCCAGTGCATCATGGGAACAGGGCAGACCAAACTACCAAGCCAATTCTTTTACTGGAAAGGAAACAAGCTTCCGGGGACCGGTTTCTGGCATTACAGCCGTCTTCGGCCCGGCTTGCTTGAATCCTGATGGTGCAGTGAGCAAGGGACTTACATCTGAGCATACCCTTCCACGCTTATGGTGGACAAAACGATTCAGAAAAGGGGGTGGTGATGGACAGAGTATCTGAATTAAGCAGAACACTCCTACCCAGTCAACAGATCAGGGCTTGATCCATCACCGTTTTTTAGCTCACTTCACCATCCCAGCTCAGAACCTGGCTACATGCAAATTAGTCTGTCCCTGGCCCAGTGCATCATGGGAACAGGGCAGACCAAACTACCAAGCCAATTCTTTTACTGGAAAGGAAACAAGCTTCCGGGGACCGGTTTCTGGCATTACAGCCGTCTTCGGCCCGGCTTGCTTGAATCCTGATGGTGCAGTGAGCAAGGGACTCACATCTGAGCATACCCTTCCATGCTTATGGTGGACAAAACGATTCAGAAAAGGGGGTGGTGATGGACAGAGTATCTGAATTAAGCAGAACACTCCTACCCAGTCAACAGATCAGGGCTTGATCCATCACCGTTTTTTAGCTCACTTCACCATCCCAGCTCAGAACCTGGCTACATGCAAATTAGTCTGTCCCTGGCCCAGTGCATCATGGGAACAGGGCAGACCAAACTACCAAGCCAATTCTTTTACTGGAAAGGAAACAAGCTTACGGGGACCAATTTCTGGCATTACAGCCGTCTTTGGCCCGGCTTGCTTGAATCCTGATGGTGCAGTGAGCAAGGGACTCACATCTGAGCATACCCTACCACGCTTATTGTGGACAAAACGATTCAGAAAAGGGGGTGGTGATGGACAGAGTATCTGAATTAAGCAGAACACTCCTACCCAGTCAACAGATCAGGGCTTGATCCATCACCGTTTTTTAGCTCACTTCACCATCCCAGCTCAGAACCTGGCTACATGCAAATGTGTCTGTCCCTGGCCCAGTGCATCATGGGAACAGGGCAGACCAAACTACCAAGCCAATGCTTTTACTGGAAAGGAAACAAGCTTCCGGGGACCGGTTTCTGGCATTACAGCCGTCTTCGGCCCGGCTTGCTTGAATCCTGATGGTGCAGTGAGCAAGGGACTCACATCTGAGCATACCCTTCCACGCTTATGGTGGACAAAACGATTCAGAAAAGGGGTTGGTGATGGACAGAGTATCTGAATTAAGCAAAAGACTCCTACCCAGTCAACAGATCAGGGCTTGATCCATCACCGTTTTTTAGCTCACTTCACCATCCCAGCTCAGAACCTGGCTACATGCAAATTAGTCTGTCCTTGGCCCAGTGCATCATGGGAACAGGGCAGACAAAACTACCAGCCAATTCTTTTACTGGAAAGAAAACAAGCTTCCGGGGACCGGTTTCAGCATTACAGCCATCTTCGGACCGGCTTGCTTGAATCCTGATGGTGCAGTGAGCAAGGGACTCACATCTGAGCATACCCTTCCACGCTTATGGTGGACAAAACGATTCAGAAAAGGGGGTGGTGATGGACAGAGTATCTGAATTAAGCAGAACACTCCTACCCAGTCAACAGATCAGGGCTTGATCCATCACCGTTTTTTAAATCACTTCACGATCCCAGCTCAGAACCTGGCTACATGCAAATTAGTCTGTCCTTGGCCCAGTGCATCATGGGAACAGGGCAGACAAAACTACCAGCCAATTCTTTTACTGGAAAGAAAACAAGCTTCCGGGGACCGGTTTCTGGCATGACAGCCATCTTCGGACCGGCTTGCTTGAATCCTGATGGTGCAGTGAGCAAGGAACTCACATCTGAGCATACCCTTCCACGCTTATGGTGGACAAAACGATTCAGAAAAGGGGGTGGTGATGGACAGAGTATCTGAATTAAGCAGAACACTCCTACCCAGTCAACAGATCAGGGCTTGATCCATCACCGTTTTTTAGCTCACTTCACCATCCCAGCTCAGAACCTGGCTACATGCAAATTAGTCTGTCCCTGGCCCAGTGCATCATGGGAACAGGGCAGACCAAACTACCAAGCCAATTCTTTTACTGGAAAGGAAACAAGCTTCCGGGGACTAGTTTCCGGCATTACAGCCGTCTTCGGCCCGGCTTGCTTGAATCCTGATGGTGCAGTGAGCAAGGGACTCACTTCTGAGCATACCCTTCCACGCTTATGGAGGATAAAACGATTCTGAAAAGGGGGTGGTGATGGACAGAGTATCTGAATTAAGCAGAACACTCCTACCCAGTCAACAGATCAGGGCTTGATCCATCACCGTTTTTTAGCTCACTTCACCATCCCAGCTCAGAACCTGGCTACATGCAAATTAGTCTGTCCCTGGCCCAGTGCATCATGGGAACAGGGCAGACCAAACTACCAAGCCAATTCTTTTACTGGAAAGGAAACAAGCTTCCGGGGACCGGTTTCTGGCATTACAGCCGTCTTCGCACCGGCTTGCTTGAATCCTGATGGTGCAGTGAGCAAGGGACTCACATCTGAGCATACCCTTCCACGCTTATGGTGGACAAAACGATTCAGAAAAGGGGGTGGTGATGGACAGAGTATCTGAATTAAGCAGAACACTCCTACCCAGTCAACAGATCAGGGCTTGATCCATCACCGTTTTTTAGCTCACTTCACTATCCCAGCTCAGAACCTGGCTACATGCAAATTAGTCTGTCCCTGGCCCAGTGCATCATGGGAACAGGGCAGACCAAACTACCGAGCCAATCCTTTTACTGGAAAGGAAACAAGCTTCCGGGGACCGGTTTCTGGCATTACAGCCATCTTCGGCCCGGCTTGCTTGAATCCTGATGGTGCAGTGAGCAAGGGACTCACATCTGAGCATACCCTTCCACGCTTATGGTGGACAAAACGATTCAGAAAAGGGGGTGTGATGGACAGAGTATCTGAATTAAGCAGAACACTCCTACCCAGTCAACAGATCAGGGCTTGATCCATCACCATTTTTTAGCTCACTTCACCATCCCAGCTCAGAACCTGGCTACATGCAAATTAGTCTGTCCCTGGCCCAGTGCATCATGGGAACAGGGCAGACCAAACTACCAAGCCAATTCTTTTACTGGAAAGGAAACAAGCTTCCGGGGACCGGTTTCTGGCATTACAGCCGTCTTCGGCCCGGCTTGCTTGAATCCTGATGGTGCAGTGAGCAAGGGACTTACATCTGAGCATACCCTTCCACGCTTATGGTGGACAAAACGATTCAGAAAAGGGGGTGGTGATGGACAGAGTATCTGAATTAAGCAGAACACTCCTACCCAGTCAACAGATCAGGGCTTGATCCATCACCGTTTTTTAGCTCACTTCACCATCCCAGCTCAGAACCTGGCTACATGCAAATTAGTCTGTCCCTGGCCCAGTGCATCATGGGAACAGGGCAGACCAAACTACCAAGCCAATTCTTTTACTGGAAAGGAAACAAGCTTCCGGGGACCGGTTTCTGGCATTACAGCCGTCTTCGGCCCGGCTTGCTTGAATCCTGATGGTGCAGTGAGCAAGGGACTCACATCTGAGCATACCCTTCCATGCTTATGGTGGACAAAACGATTCAGAAAAGGGGGTTGTGATGGACAGAGTATCTGAATTAAGCAGAACACTCCTACCCAGTCAACAGATCAGGGCTTGATCCATCACCGTTTTTTAGCTCACTTCACCATCCCAGCTCAGAACCTGGCTACATGCAAATTAGTCTGTCCCTGGCCCAGTGCATCATGGGAACAGGGCAGACCAAACTACCAGTAAAAGAATTGGCTTGGTAGTACCAAGCCAATTCTTTTACTGGAAAGGAAACAAGCTTACGGGGACCAATTTCTGGCATTACAGCCGTCTTTGGCCCGGCTTGCTTGAATCCTGATGGTGCAGTGAGCAAGGGACTCACATCTGAGCATACCCTACCACGCTTATTGTGGACAAAACGATTCAGAAAAGGGGGTGGTGATGGACAGAGTATCTGAATTAAGCAGAACACTCCTACCCAGTCAACAGATCAGGGCTTGATCCATCACCGTTTTTTAGCTCACTTCACCATCCCAGCTCAGAACCTGGCTACATGCAAATGTGTCTGTCCCTGGCCCAGTGCATCATGGGAACAGGGCAGACCAAACTACCAAGCCAATGCTTTTACTGGAAAGGAAACAAGCTTCCGGGGACCGGTTTCTGGCATTACAGCCGTCTTCGGCCCGGCTTGCTTGAATCCTGATGGTGCAGTGAGCAAGGGACTCACTTCTGAGCATACCCTTCCACGCTTATGGAGGATAAAACGATTCCGAAAAGGGGGTGGTGATGGACAGAGTATCTGAATTAAGCAGAACACTCCTACCCAGTCAACAGATCAGGGCTTGATCCATCACCGTTTTTGAGCTCACTTCACCATCCCAGCTTAGAACCTGGCTACATGCAAATTAGTCTGTCCCTGGCCCAGTGCATCATGGGAACAGGGCAGACCAAACTACCAAGCCAATTCTTTTACTGGAAAGGAAACAAGCTTCCGGGGACCGGTTTCTGGCATTACAGCCGTCTTCGGCCCGGCTTCCTTGAATCCTGATGGTGCAGTGAGCAAGGGACTCACTTCTGAGCATACCCTTCCACGCTTATGGTGGACAAAACGATTCAGAAAAGGGGGTGGTGATGGACAGAGTATCTGAATTAGGCAGAACACTCCTACCCAGTCAACAGATCAGGCTTGATCCATCACCGTTTTTTAGCTCACTTCACCATCCTAGCTCAGAACCTGGCTACATGCAAATTAGTCTGTCCCTGGCCCAGTGCATCATGGGAACAGGGCAGACCAAACTACCAAGCCAATTCTTTTACTGGAAAGGAAACAAGCTTCCGGGGACCAATTTCTGGCATTACAGCCGTCTTTGGCCCGGCTTGCTTGAATCCTGATGGTGCAGTGAGCAAGGGACTCACATCTGAGCATACCCTTCCACGCTTATGGTGGACAAAACGATTCAGAAAAGGGGGTGGTGATGGACTGAGTATCTGAATTAAGCAGAACACTCCTACCCAGTCAACAGATCAGGGCTTGATCCATCACCGTTTTTTAGCTCACTTCACCATCCCAGCTCAGAACCTGGCTACATGCAAATTAATCTGTTCCTGGCCCAGTGCATCATGGGAACAGGGCAGACCAAACTACCAAGCCAATTCTTTTACTGGAAAGGAAACAAGCTTCCGGGGACCGGTTTCTGGCATTACAGCCGTCTTCGGCCCGGCTTGCTTGAATCCTGATGGTGCAGTGAGCAAGGGACTCACATCTGAGCATACCCTTCCACGCTTATGGTGGACAAAACGATTCAGAAAAGGGGTTGGTGATGGACAGAGTATCTGAATTAAGCAGAAGACTCCTACCCAGTCAACAGATCAGGGCTTGATCCATCACCGTTTTTTAGCTCACTTCACCATCCCAGCTCAGAACCTGGCTACATGCAAATTAGTCTGTCCCTGGCCCAGTGCATCATGGGAACAGGGAAGACCAAACTACCAAGCCAATTCTTTTACTGGAAAGGAAACAAGCTTCCGGGGACCGTTTTCTGGCATTACAGCCGTCTTCGGCCCGGCTTGCTTGAATCCTGATGGTGCAGTGAGCAAGGGACTCACATCTGAGCATACCCTTCCACGCTTATGGTGGACAAAACGATTCAGAAAAGGGGGTGGTGATGGACTGAGTATCTGAATTAAGCAGAACACTCCTACCCAGTCAACAGATCAGGGCTTGATCCATCACCGTTTTTTAGCTCACTTCACCATCCCAGCTCAGAACCTGGCTACATGCAAATTAGTCTGTTCCTGGCCCAGTGCATCATGATGGGAACAGGGCAGACCAAACTACCAAGCCAATTCTTTTACTGGAAAGGAAACAAGCTTCCGGGAACCGGTTTCTGGCATTACAGCCGTCTTCGGCCCGGCTTGCTTGAATCCTGATGGTGCAGTGAGCAAGGGACTCACATCTGAGCATACCCTTCCACGCTTATGGTGGACAAAACGATTCATAAAAGGGGTTGGTGATGGAAAGAGTATCTGAATTAAGCAGAAGACTCCTACCCAGTCAACAGATCAGGGCTTGATCCATCACCGTTTTTTAGCTCACTTCACCATCCCAGCTCAGAACCTGGCTACATGCAAATTAGTCTGTCCCTGGCCCAGTGCATCATGGGAACAGGGAAGACCAAACTACCAAGCCAATTCTTTTACTGGAAAGGAAACAAGCTTCCGGGGACCAGTTTCTGGCATTACAGCCGTCTTCGGCCCGGCTTGCTTGAATCCTGATGGTGCAGTGAGCAAGGGACTCACATCTGAGCATACCCTTCCACGCTTATGGTGGACAAAACGATTCAGAAAAGGGGGTGGTGATGGACAGAGTATCTGAATTAAGCAGAACACTCCTACCCAGTCAACAGATCAGGGCTTGATCCATCACCGTTTTTTAAATCACTTCACGATCCCAGCTCAGAACCTGGCTACATGCAAATTAGTCTGTCCTTGGCCCAGTGCATCATGGGAACAGGGCAGACAAAACTACCAGCCAATTCTTTTACTGGAAAGAAAACAAGCTTCCGGGGACCGGTTTCTGGCATGACAGCCATCTTCGGACCGGCTTGCTTGAATCCTCATGGTGCAGTGAGCAAGGAACTCACATCTGAGCATACCCTTCCACGCTTATGGTGGACAAAACGATTCAGAAAAGGGGGTGGTGATGGACAGAGTATCTGAATTAAGCAGAACACTCCTACCCAGTCAACAGATCAGGGCTTGATCCATCACCGTTTTTTAGCTCACTTCACTATCCCAGCTCAGAACCTGGCTACATGCAAATTAGTCTGTCCCTGGCCCAGTGCATCATGGGAACAGGGCAGACCAAACTACCGAGCCAATCCTTTTACTGGAAAGGAAACAAGCTTCCGGGGACCGGTTTCTGGCATTACAGCCATCTTCGGCCCGGCTTGCTTGAATCCTGATGGTGCAGTGAGCAAGGGACTCACATCTGAGCATACCCTTCCACGCTTATGGTGGACAAAACGATTCAGAAAAGGGGGTGGTGATGGACAGAGTATCTGAATTAAGCAGAACACTCCTACCAAGTCAACAGATCAGGGCTTGATCCATCACCGTTTTTTAGCTCACTTCACCATCCCAGCTCAGAACCTGGCTACATGCAAATTAGTCTGTCCCTGGCCCAGTGCATCATGGGAACAGGGCAGACCAAACTACCAAGCCAATTCTTTTACTGGAAAGAAAACAAGCTTCCGGGGACCGGTTTCTGGCATTACAGCCGTCTTCGGCCCGGCTTGCTTGAATCCTGATGGTGCAGTGAGCAAGGGACTTACATCTGAGCATACCCTTCCACGCTTATGGTGGACAAAACGATTCAGAAAAGGGGGTGGTGATGGACAGAGTATCTGAATTAAGCAGAACACTCCTACCCAGTCAACAGATCAGGGCTTGATCCATCACCGTTTTTTAGCTCACTTCACCATCCCAGCTCAGAACCTGGCTACATGCAAATTAGTCTGTCCCTGGCCCAGTGCATCATGGGAACAGGGCAGACCAAACTACCAAGCCAATTCTTTTACTGGAAAGGAAACAAGCTTCCGGGGACCGGTTTCTGGCATTACAGCCGTCTTCGGCCCGGCTTGCTTGAATCCTGATGGTGCAGTGAGCAAGGGACTCACATCTGAGCATACCCTTCCATGCTTATGGTGGACAAAACGATTCAGAAAAGGGGGTGGTGATGGACAGAGTATCTGAATTAAGCAGAACACTCCTACCCAGTCAACAGATCAGGGCTTGATCCATCACCGTTTTTTAGCTCACTTCACCATCCCAGCTCAGAACCTGGCTACATGCAAATTAGTCTGTCCCTGGCCCAGTGCATCATGGGAACAGGGCAGACCAAACTACCAAGCCAATTCTTTTACTGGAAAGGAAACAAGCTTACCGGGACCAATTTCTGGCATTACAGCCGTCTTTGGCCCGGCTGTCATGAATCACCTCGACCTCCTGATTAGGTTTATCAGGGGCTTATTGTTTTCATAAAACCCACCCCTGTCCCGTGCACCAGCACCTCAATGACAATGTTAATGTGATTTCAGTGTACTTTCAGGTGTGAATTCTACAGAATGCATTCCGTGCTTTTTATGTATATTTTCTCTTTATTGTACATGCTAAAAAGACTTTCCTTCCTTAATGTAAGGCTTGCAGAAGAATGAGCCAGATTTCCGAGAGCCGCGTTCAGCCCTCGAGAGCCGCGTTCAGCCCTCGGAATGCAGCCTCTGCCGTTTGTGTGCCCACGCGAGGGAAAGACGCTGTTCCGGAAAGCCGCGTTCGGCTTTCGGAAAGCAGACACGTGCGTGCGCACGTTATCTTTGGGTGCGGTTGCCTATTTAAACCGCACCCAAGCTTTCTGAAGCGCTTTGCCTCCTGCTCGCTTCCCGGAAGGATCGCGCTGCTGGTTTCCTCGCGTCTTCAGGGATTCCGCCGCCAGCCACGCCCAGAGTCATCGGACTTCAAAGAATTCCACGGACCAAGCCTGAAAGAGAAGACAAGACACAAGTTAAGTGTTATTTTTGATTCTTCTAATTTTGGCGCCCAACGAAAGAAAGATCAAGCAAGGACTTGGGAACTTTATTTCTAGGAAACAGAGACTACTTGCAATTCAGGATGCAGGATGAATAACTTTCATTTTATGTTTCTTATTTGAGAACTGACCAGTTGCTTTATTCAGATTGTGTTACTAGTCTGTGAACTTTACAAATGTGTACATTGTACTGAGTAATTCTTTGATTTTAAAGGTCAATGTTTATAACATATATGTGCTCTAGTTTTGGGGAGTAAATTGTAGAGAGTAGGTGCATCTTTTATGTGTTGCAACAGGTTTGAACACAAAGGAAAATAGGATTGCACCTTCAATTCACATCTTTCAAATAAGTCAAGTAAGTTTGAGTCAAGAAGGGGAATTTAGACTAAATAAGTTAAAGATACCTAGTAATATCACCTCTTGTTCTCTTTAGTTCCTGAGAGCGTGACGTCAACGCCTCTTCAAAGGACTTCCTCTACTCCACTCCACGACTCCTCGACAACCACTCTACCCACGACAAGAAATACTGGACGAAGGACAGTTGGCACTGATCGCAGGTAGGATACTTGAAAGACAAGGTTTAGAGAAACTAACTCTTTAGGGCAATAGGAGGGATTTAGGGGGGAACCAGGATAACAAATTAGAGGACCCATAGTAAATATCATTTACTCGTTATTCCACAGGTCGACAGTGAAAACCCCTTCACCATCCCATCTCGTCCAGTACCGGCCCTCCTCCCTAAAGTCTAAGTTTATTCTAGCTGTGAATAATTTAAGACAGCAAGTTTATAGTTAGATTTCTGGGAAGTTGGTCCCTTGCGTCTCTGCGAAAAAACTTCTACGTCGTTCAAGATCTTCAGTCTCTGCTCAAGGTAAGGAACGACGTAGTTTTGGCTTTTGACACCGGCTTGCTTGAATCCTGATGGTGCAGTGAGCAAGGGACTCACATCTGAGCATACCCTACCACGCTTATTGTGGACAAAACGATTCAGAAAAGGGGGTGGTGATGGACAGAGTATCTGAATTAAGCAGAACACTCCTACCCAGTCAACAGATCAGGGCTTGATCCATCACCGTTTTTTAGCTCACTTCACCATCCCAGCTCAGAACCTGGCTACATGCAAATGTGTCTGTCCCTGGCCCAGTGCATCATGGGAACAGGGCAGACCAAACTACCAAGCCAATGCTTTTACTGGAAAGGAAACAAGCTTCCGGGGACCGGTTTCTGGCATTACAGCCGTCTTCGGCCCGGCTTGCTTGAATCCTGATGGTGCAGTGAGCAAGGGACTCACATCTGAGCATACCCTTCCACCCTTATGGTGGACAAAACGATTCAGAAAAGGGGGTGGTGATGGACAGAGTATCTGAATTCAGCATAACACTCCTACCCAGTCAACAGATCAGGGCTTGATCCATCACCGTTTTTTAGCTCACTTCACCATCCCAGCTTAGAACCTGGCTACATGCAAATTAGTCTGTCCCTGGCCCAGTGCATCATGGGAACAGGGCAGACCAAACTACCAAGCCAATTCTTTTACTGGAAAGGAAACAAGCTTCCGGGGACCGGTTTCTGGCATTACAGCCGTCTTCGGCCCGGCTTCCTTGAATCCTGATGGTGCAGTGAGCAAGGGACTCACTTCTGAGCATACCCTTCCACGCTTATGGTGGACAAAACGATTCAGAAAAGGGGGTGGTGATGGACAGAGTATCTGAATTAGGCAGAACACTCCTACCCAGTCAACAGATCAGGTTTGATCCATCACCGTTTTTTAGCTCACTTCACCATCCCAGCTCAGAACCTGGCTACATGCAAATTAGTCTGTCCCTGGCCCAGTGCATCATGGGAACAGGGCAGACCAAACTACCAAGCCAATTCTTTTACTGGAAAGGAAACAAGCTTCCGGGGACCAATTTCTGGCATTACAGCCGTCTTTGGCCCGGCTTGCTTGAATCCTGATGGTGCAGTGAGCAAGGGACTCACATCTGAGCATACCCTTCCACGCTTATGGTGGACAAAACGATTCAGAAAAGGGGGTGGTGATGGACTGAGTATCTGAATTAAGCAGAACACTCCTACCCAGTCAACAGATCAGGGCTTGATCCATCACCGTTTTTTAGCTCACTTCACCATCCCAGCTCAGAACCTGGCTACATGCAAATTAATCTGTTCCTGGCCCAGTGCATCATGGGAACAGGGCAGACCAAACTACCAAGCCAATTCTTTTACTGGAAAGGAAACAAGCTTCCGGGGACCGGTTTCTGGCATTACAGCCGTCTTCGGCCCGGCTTGCTTGAATCCTGATGGTGCAGTGAGCAAGGGACTCACATCTGAGCATACCCTTCCACGCTTATGGTGGACAAAACGATTCAGAAAAGGGGTTGGTGATGGACAGAGTATCTGAATTAAGCAGAAGACTCCTACCCAGTCAACAGATCAGGGCTTGATCCATCACCGTTTTTTAGCTCACTTCACCATCCCAGCTCAGAACCTGGCTACATGCAAATTAGTCTGTCCCTGGCCCAGTGCATCATGGGAACAGGGCAGACCAAACTACCAAGCCAATTCTTTTACTGGGAAGGAAACAAGCTTCCGGGGACCGGTTTCTGGCATTACAGCCGTCTTCGGCCCGGCTTGCTTGAATCCTGATGGTGCAGTGAGCAAGGGACTCACATCTGAGCATACCCTTCCACGCTTATGGTGGACAAAACGATTCAGAAAAGGGGGTGGTGATGGACAGAGTATCTGAATTAAGCAGAACACTCCTACCCAGTCAACAGATCAGGGCTTGATCCATCACCGTTTTTTAAATCACTTCACGATCCCAGCTCAGAACCTGGCTACATGCAAATTAGTCTGTCCTTGGCCCAGTGCATCATGGGAACAGGGCAGACAAAACTACCAGTCAATTCTTTTACTGGAAAGAAAACAAGCTTCCGGGGACCGGTTTCTGGCATGACAGCCATCTTCGGACCGGCTTGCTTGAATCCTGATGGTGCAGTGAGCAAGGAACTCACATCTGAGCATACCCTTCCACGCTTATGGTGGACAAAACGATTCAGAAAAGGGGGTGGTGATGGACAGAGTATCTGAATTAAGCAGAACACTCCTACCCAGTCAACAGATCAGGGCTTGATCCATCACCGTTTTTTAGCTCACTTCACCATCCCAGCTCAGAACCTGGCTACATGCAAATTAGTCTGTCCCTGGCCCAGTGCATCATGGGAACAGGGCAGACCAAACTACCAAGCCAATTCTTTTACTGGAAAGGAAACAAGCTTCCGGGGACTGGTTTCCGGCATTACAGCCGTCTTCGGCCCGGCTTGCTTGAATCCTGATGGTGCAGTGAGCAAGGGACTCACTTCTGAGCATACCCTTCCACGCTTATGGTGGATAAAACGATTCAGAAAAGGGGGTGGTGATGGACAGAGTATCTGAATTAAGCAGAACACTCCTACCCAGTCAACAGATCAGGGCTTGATCCATCACCGTTTTTTAGCTCACTTCACCATCCCAGCTCAGAACCTGGCTACATGCAAATTAGTCTGTCCCTGGCCCAGTGCATCATGGGAACAGGGCAGACCAAACTACCAAGCAAATTCTTTTACTGGAAAGGAAACAAGCTTCCGGGGACCGGTTTCTGGCATTACAGCCGTCTTCGCACCGGCTTGCTTGAATCCTGATGGTGCAGTGAGCAAGGGACTCACATCTGAGCATACCCTTCCACGATTATGGTGGACAAAACGATTCAGAAAAGGGGGTGGTGATGGACAGAGTATCTGAATTAAGCAGAACACTCCTACCCAGTCAACAGATCAGGGCTTGATCCATCACCGCTTTTTAGCTCACTTCACTATCCCAGCTCAGAACCTGGCTACATGCAAATTAGTCTGTCCCTGGCCCAGTGCATCATGGGAACAGGGCAGACCAAACTACCAAGCCAATTCTTTTACTGGAAAGGAAACAAGCTTCCGGGGACCGGTTTCTGGCATTACAGCCGTCTTCGGCCCGGCTTGCTTGAATCCTGATGGTGCAGTGAGCAAGGGACTCACATCTGAGCATACCCTTCCACGCTTATGGTGGACAAAACGATTCAGAAAAGGGGGTGGTGATGGACAGAGTATCTGAATTAAGCAGAACACTCCTACCCAGTCAACAGATCAGGGCTTGATCCATCACCGTTTTTTAGCTCACTTCACCATCCCAGCTCAGAACCTGGCTACATGCAAATTAGTCTGTCCCTGGCCCAGTGCATCATGGGAACAGGGCAGACCAAACGACCAAGCCAATTCTTTTACTGGAAAGGAAACAAGCTTCCGGGGACCGGTTTCTGGCATTACAGCCGTCTTCGGCCCGGCTTGCTTGAATCCTGATGGTGCAGTGAGCAAGGGACTCACATCTGAGCATACCCTTCCACGCTTATGGTGGACAAAACGATTCAGAAAAGGGGGTGGTGATGGACAGAGTATCTGAATTAAGCAGAACACTCCTACCCAGTCAACAGATCAGGCTTGATCCATCACCGTTTTTTAGCTCACTTCACCATCCCAGCTCAGAACCTGGCTACATGCAAATTAGTCTGTCCCTGGCCCAGTGCATCATGGGAACAGGGCAGACCAAACTACCAAGCCAATTCTTTTACTGGAAAGGAAACAAGCTTCCGGGGACCAGTTTCTGGCATTACAGCCGTCTTCGGCCCGGCTTGCTTGAATCCTGATGGTGCAGTGAGCAAGGGACTCACATCTGAGCATACCCTTCCATGCTTATGGTGGACAAAACGATTCAGAAAAGGGGGTGGTGATGGACAGAGTATCTGAATTAAGCAGAACACTCCTACCCAGTCAACAGATCAGGGCTTGATCCATCACCGTTTTTTAGCTCACTTCACCATCCCAGCTCAGAACCTGGCTACATACAAATTAGTCTGTTCCTGGCCCAGTGCATCATGGGAACAGGGCAGACCAAACTACCAAGCCAATTCTTTTACTGGAAAGGAAACAAGCTTCCGGGGACCGGTTTCTGGCATTACAGCCGTCTTCGGCCCGGCTTGCTTGAATCCTGATGGTGCAGTGAGCAAGGGACTCACATCTGAGCATACCCTTCCACGCTTATGGTGGACAAAACGATTCAGAAAAGGGGTTGGTGATGGACAGAGTATCTAAATTAAGCAAAAGACTCCTACCCAGTCAACAGATCAGGGCTTGATCCATCACCGTTTTTTAGCTCACTTCACCATCCCAGCTCAGAACCTGGCTACATGCAAATTAGTCTGTCCCTGGCCCAGTGCATCATGGGAACAGGGCAGACAAAACTACCAGCCAATTCTTTTACTGGAAAGAAAACAAGCTTCCGGGGACCGGTTTCAGCATTACAGCCATCTTCGGACCGGCTTGCTTGAATCCTGATGGTGCAGTGAGCAAGGAACTCACATCTGAGCATACCCTTCCACGCTTATGGTGGACAAAACGATTCAGAAAAGGGGGTGGTGATGGACAGAGTATCTGAATTAAGCAGAACACTCCTACCCAGTCAACAGATCAGGGCTTGATCCATCACCGTTTTTTAGCTCACTTCACCATCCCAGCTCAGAACCTGGCTACATGCAAATTAGTCTGTCCCTGGCCCAGTGCATCAATGGAACAGGGCAGACCAAACTACCAAGCCAATTCTTTTACTGGAAAGGAAACAAGCTTCCGGGGACTGGTTTCCGGCATTACAGCCGTCTTCGGCCCGGCTTGCTTGAATCCTGATGGTGCAGTGAGCAAGGGACTCACTTCTGAGCATACCCTTCCACGCTTATGGAGGATAAAACGATTCCGAAAAGGGGTGGTGATGGACAGAGTATCTGAATTAAGCAGAACACTCCTACCCAGTCAACAGATCAGGGCTTGATCCATCACCGTTTTTTAGCTCACTTCACCATCCCAGCTCAGAACCTGGCTACATGCAAATTAGTCTGTCCCTGGCCCAGTGCATCATGGGAACAGGGCAGACCAAACTACCAAGCCAATTCTTTTACTGGAAAGGAAACAAGCTTCCGGGGACCGGTTTCTGGCATTACAGCCGTCTTCGCACCGGCTTGCTTGAATCCTGATGGTGCAGTGAGCAAGGGACTCACATCTGAGCATACCCGTCCACGCTTATGGTGGACAAAACGATTCAGAAAAGGGGGTGGTGATGGACAGAGTATCTGAATTAAGCAGAACACTCCTACCCAGTCAACAGATCAGGGCTTGATCCATCACCGTTTTTTAGCTCACTTCACTATCCCAGCTCAGAACCTGGCTACATGCAAATTAGTCTGTCCCTGGCCCAGTGCATCATGGGAACAGGGCAGACCAAACTACCAAGCCAATTCTTTTACTGGAAAGGAAACAAGCTTCCGGGGACCGGTTTCTGGCATTACAGCCGTCTTCGGCCCGGCTTGCTTGAATCCTGATGGTGCAGTGAGCAAGGGACTCACATCTGAGCATACCCTTCCACGCTTATGGTGGACAAAACGATTCAGAGAAGGGGGTGGTGATGGACAGAGTATCTGAATTAAGCAGAACACTCCTACCCAGTCAACAGATCAGGGCTTGATCCATCACCATTTTTTAGCTCACTTCACCATCCCAGCTCAGAACCTGGCTACATGCAAATTAGTCTGTCCCTGGCCCAGTGCATCATGGGAACAGGGCAGACCAAACTACCAAGCCAATTCTTTTACTGGAAAGGAAACAAGCTTCCGGGGACCGGTTTCTGGCATTACAGCCGTCTTCGGCCCGGCTTGCTTGAATCCTGATGGTGCAGTGAGCAAGGGACTCACATCTGAGCATACCCTTCCACGCTTATGGTGGACAAAACGATTCAGAAAAGGGGGTGGTAATGGACAGAGTATCTGAATTAAGCAGAACACTCCTACCCAGTCAACAGATCAGGGCTTGATCCATCACCGTTTTTTAGCTCACTTCACCATCCCAGCTCAGAACCTGGCTACATGCAAATTAGTCTGTCCCTGGCCCAGTGCATCATGGGAACAGGGCAGACCAAACTACCGAGCCAATTCTTTTACTGGAAAGGAAACAAGCTTACGGGGACCAATTTCTGGCATTACAGCCGTCTTTGGCCCGGCTTGCTTGAATCCTGATGGTGCAGTGAGCAAGGGACTCACATCTGAGCATACCCTTCCACGCTTATTGTGGA
Organism: Lissotriton vulgaris; assembly: GCF_964263255.1. NCBI lineage: Eukaryota > Metazoa > Chordata > Amphibia > Caudata > Salamandridae > Lissotriton > Lissotriton vulgaris. Next base: position 95,568 of record NW_028241213.1, read on the forward strand.
CAAAACGATTCAGAAAAGGGGGTGGTGATGGACAGAGTATCTGAAGTAAGCAGAACACTCCTACCCAGTCAACAGATCAGGGCTTGATCCATCACCGTTTTTTAGCTCACTTCACCATCCCAGCTCAGAACCTGGCTACATGCAAATGTGTCTGTCCCTGGCCCAGTGCATCATGGGAACAGGGCAGACCAAACTACCAAGCCAATGCTTTTACTGGAAAGGAAACAAGCTTCCGGGGACCGGTTTCTGGCATTACAGCCGTCTTCGGCCCGGCTTGCTTGAATCCTGATGGTGCAGTGAGCAAGGGACTCACATCTGAGCATACCCTTCCACCCTTATGGTGGACAAAACGATTCAGAAAAGGGGTGGTGATGGACAGAGTATCTGAATTAAGCAGAACACTCCTACCCAGTCAACAGATCAGGGCTTGATCCATCACCGTTTTTTAGCTCACTTCACCATCCCAGCTTAGAACCTGGCTACATGCAAATTAGTCTGTCCCTGGCCCAGTGCATCATGGGAACAGGGCAGACCAAACTACCAAGCCAATTCTTTTACTGGAAAGGAAACAAGCTTCCGGGGACCGGTTTCTGGCATTACAGCCGTCTTCGGCCCGGCTTCCTTGAATCCTGATGGTGCAGTGAGCAAGGGACTCACTTCTGAGCATACCCTTCCACGCTTATGGTGGACAAAACGATTCAGAAAAGGGGGTGGTGATGGACAGAGTATCTGAATTAGGCAGAACACTCCTACCCAGTCAACAGATCAGGCTTGATCCATCACCGTTTTTTAGCTCACTTCACCATCCCAGCTCAGAACCTGGCTACATGCAAATTAGTCTGTCCCTGGCCCAGTGCATCATGGGAACAGGGCAGACCAAACTACCAAGCCAATTCTTTTACTGGAAAGGAAACAAGCTTCCGGGGACCAATTTCTGGCATTACAGCCGTCATTGGCCCGGCTTGCTTGAATCCTGATGGTGCAGTTAGCAAGGGACTCACATCTGAGCATACCCTTCCACGCTTATGGTGGACAAAACGATTCAGAAAAGGGGGTGGTGATGGACTGAGTATCTGAATTAAGCAGAACACTCCTACCCAGTCAACAGATCAGGGCTTGATCCATCACCGTTTTTTAGCTCACTTCACCATCCCAGCTCAGAACCTGGCTACATGCAAATTAGTCTGTTCCTGGCCCAGTGCATCATGGGAACAGGGCAGACCAAACTACCAAGCCAATTCATTTACTGGAAACGAAACAAGCTTCCGGGGACCGGTTTCTGGCATTACAGCCGTCTTCGGCCCGGCTTGCTTGAATCCTGATGGTGCAGTGAGCAAGGGACTCACATCTGAGCATACCCTTCCACGCTTATGGTGGACAAAACGATTCAGAAAAGGGGTTGGTGATGGACAGAGTATCTGAATTAAGCAGAAGACTCCTACCCAGTCAACAGATCAGGGCTTGATCCATCACCGTTTTTTAGCTTACTTCACCATCCCAGCTCAGAACCTGGCTACATGCAAATTAGTCTATCCCTGGCCCAGTGCATCATGGGAACAGGGAAGACCAAACTACCAAGCCAATTCTTTTACTGGAAAGGAAACAAGCTTCCGGGGACCGGTTTCTGGCATTACAGCCGTCTTCGACCCGGCTTGCTTGAATCCTGATGGTGCAGTGAGCAAGGGACTCACATCTGAGCATACCCTTCCACGCTTATGGTAGACAAAACAATTCAGAAAAGGGGGTGGTGATGGACAGAGTATCTGAATTAAGCAGAACACTCCTACCCAGTCAACAGATCAGGGCTTGATCCATCACCGTTTTTTAAATCACTTCACGATCCCAGCTCAGAACCTGGCTACATGCAAATTAGTCTGTCCTTGGCCCATTGCATCATGGGAACAGGGCAGACAAAACTACCAGCCAATTCTTTTACTGGAAAGAAAACAAGCTTCCGGGGACCGGTTTCTGGCATGACAGCCATCTTCGGACCGGCTTGCTTGAATCCTGATGGTGCAGTGAGCAAGGAACTCACATCTGAGCATACCCTTCCACGCTTATGGTGGACAAAACGATTCAGAAAAGGGGGTGGTGATGGACAGAGTATCTGAATTAAGCAGAACCCTCCTACCCAGTCAACAGATCAGGGCTTGATCCATCACCGTTTTTTAGCTCACTTCACCATCCCAGCTCAGAACCTGGCTACATGCAAATTAGTCTGTCCCAGGCCCAGTGCATCATGGGAACAGGGCAGACCAAACTACCAAGCCAATTCTTTTACTGGAAAGGAAACAAGCTTCCGGGGACTGGTTTCCGGCATTACAGCCGTCTTCGGCCCGGCTTGCTTGAATCCTGATGGTGCAGTGAGCAAGGGACTCACTTCTGAGCATACCCTTCCACGCTTATGGTGGATAAAACGATTCAGAAAAGGGGGTGGTGATGGACAGAGTATCTGAATTAAGCAGAACACTCCTACCCAGTCAACAGATCAGGGCTTGATCCATCACCGTTTTTTAGCTCACTTCACCATCCCAGCTCAGAACCTGGCTACATGCAAATTAGTCTGTCCCTGGCCCAGTGCATCATGGGAACAGGGCAGACCAAACTACCAAGCCAATTCTTTTACTGGAAAGGAAACAAGCTTCCGGGGACCGGTTGTAGGAGAGTAGGGTCTGCTATCCTATGGTCACCCCAAATTTTTGCTTTTTGCTTCACTGGTTTCTGACTTAATGTGGCTGTGGGCCTGCTAATCAGACCCACAGCCTGCTGTTCTCTCTCTAAATTACTGCCAATGCACTTTAGGTGCATTACGAATTGGAACTGGTTCACCTTATGAGCCCCTGTATTAGTGCACCCTAGGTGCCCAGGGCATAGGTGTATCCAAGGCCTACCAGGGGCTGCAGCATGTATTGTGCCACCCCTGGCCTGGCCTCCATATTTGACACAACTGGCTGATCACTCAGCTGGGGTAAGTCGGTGTAACCACCTCTTACTTAGGTACAGTATGTCTGTGCCTAACCCTAAACTGGACACATATGTTCCTATCAGCCACTCCTATGGAAGGCCTCATCAATCCTGGAGGCAGAGTGCTTGGAAATATGTGAGATGGTGCTCTAGCATGAGCTGAGCCTGTCTGCAGCTGTCGGGAACCACTCCCTAAGCTGTTCCGGGATATTGCCATACCATATACTCTTATGTGCATTATAATCCTCGCGGTTATTTGCTATCTTTGGTTTGGCTTTATCAAAACATGTCGAGTAAGGTGTCATACGAATTGGAATACTATCCCCTCGCCAATTCTGGCGACGGGGATAGCATTCCACCCTTCTAGAGGGACACGACATGTGTGTAGCCTTAACCCCGGTTAAAGTTAAACAGAGCCTCAGTATCACAAAATGGATGCTGCCACCACAGACACGAGTCTGGCCTCCTGCTGCTGACCGAAACTCGGCAGATGGTGGCCTGGACAAAGGGTTTCCTGCCTTGGGAGGTGCGAGCACCACCCCAGACAGGATTTTGTGTATTGGGTAGGACAGGGCTGAATAGAATCAGACATGCCCGGGGCACACAAGGTGTCCCCGTGCATAGGCCAGTCCAAACCGGTTCTGGGGCCTTCCAGCCCCAGTCCTGGCGAGGAGCTGGACAAAGGAAAGGGGGTGTAGCCGCCCCCCTTCCTGGTTCCTCCCAGAGGAGGGACCTAGTAGGTGATCCACCCCTCAGATTGGGAATAAGAGCGGGAGCAGTGCCATTGCACAGCAGATCATCCTGAAATCAACTTTAAACAAGAAGAAGACTGGACTTCGACATTCTGCTGCACAGAAGACTGAAGAGAATCTCCCTTGTGGCCTAGGAGTGGCCACCCTGTGAACACAGGTACCAACCAGCAACTCGACGTCTGCTTTGCCGCCGCCTCCCGCCGGAGACCGAGCCCAGAGCCTGACAAGAACCAGACTCCCAGACCTCTCAGAGCCAGATCCACAGTCCCTGCGAAGAAGGGACCCGTGGAGGCACCGAGTGACGTGGGACCGGACCTCTTGGAAGACACTCGAAAAGCTGACTGCGCAGCTTCTGAGGCATCCTCGACATTGTGCTTTGGGGACTGTGAACCCCCACCACCGAGCAGCCCTTGCACCGAAGATCAGCCCTCCAGCATCTCCACGATCTGCGTGGGGCCCTTTTGCATTGTGCCACTCGACGCGCCATCCCGGCCACTAGCCACGTGGTCAGCGGCCATCTTGGCGACGAAACCGAAGATTTACACAGCAGGTCTGGTTGCTCCAGACCTACCCAAGCTCCTGTGAAAAGGAGCACCCGCTCTGACCTTGCTGGTCCGAGTGTTAAGCATCTTTCAACTTCTGCCTGGCTTGCCTTTGCCAAGGCCTGTTTGCTCCGATCGAGGTGCCGACACCGCCAACAGCGAGAAGCTTGCGTGGGACGTCTCGTGACCGACTCCTGGACGTCCTCGACCCCGGGTATCCACGTGGCTGCAGAAAGAAGCTACCCGACAACGCCTGTTTGCACCCGACATCGCCTGGTTCCAATCTGGTTCCACGGTAGTCACTGGCTAGTGACTTTGAACACTGTCCCCTCTGCTTTCAGGTCTTCACATCTTCAGATCCACCCTTGGATCCACCGGAACTCTTCTCATCGAGCCGCCTGCAGCATCTTCAGCTCCAAGCACCATCGACCGGCGTGACGAAACCCGACACTACTTCGACCCTGTGCACCCGCTTCCGGTGGGTGAGGTAACTCAGCTCCGCCAGTGCTCCTGCATTGGTACACATCTCAAGGGCCTGTGTCTTAAGTTTTAACTCCGTAGGTCACTCGGAAGGTTCCTAACTTTCTAACTTTGTACTTTTTACGCACCATAGACTTTGTATTGGAAAGTGCGTGCACTTTGAACACTGCACCCGAGTCCCGTGGGCCTCTCCCGACTTAGTCACAGCTAGTCTCGAATAGCTCCAGCGATTCCCAAGGCCCTAGGCCTCTTCACTTTCCTCCTGGTATCTCTTATACCACTTTCTTAGTATATGGTTTAGGTGGCCCCTAGGGCTCATCCATATTGTGCAACTTTTGTGTATTTTAAACTGTCTTGTGATTTTACGCTTGTGCTTCTGTGCTCATAAAGAGTCCAGGGGATTTTAATAGTTAATAAATCAATATATATTTTCAATATATATCTGTGTGGTGTCCCTTTCATTTGGTATTCAAGGGGGTTGTGTATGGTATAACAGCTGGCTTCACATGCCTCTCAGAGTTTAGCCTAAGACTGCTTTGTCCACGTTACCACTAGGATAACTGGTCTACAAGGTTGAATTACAACCATCATCATAAGGGTTGCTTGGCATGGTACAAAGTGATCACTAAGAATTAGTGAGCATTATATACCAGGCCAACTTCTCACATTGGTGAGCAGCGGATTGGGATCTGAGCTTGCTGTTGTTTTACCATTACAATCTTTGAGATTATCATTTGAAAGATCATACAGGTACCTGCTAGGTACATATAAAAACAAGACTAGTATACTTAAGTTCTACTGAACTTAGTTGTTGTAGAGCAAAGGGAGTAGCACACCCTAGCTACAACTACTAGATAGGTTTAGTAGGTAAACACCAGTGTAGGTAGATTGCAACACATCCACCCACACTAGAGCAATGTCTGGAGCAGAGGGGTCCAGTGGACTTACTCCTGTTGAGAGTGACCCTCCAAGGGCACCATCCAAATTTGCTATTTTTTCCTTTAAGGAATTAAGACAGCTTTGTGTCTTAAGGGGTCTGAAGACAGGGCCTTCCCCTACTACAGACCACCTAAGATAGCTCTTAGACCAGTCTGAGACTCTAAAGCCCTCTAAGGCAAACCCCACAGGGGATGCTGAAGGAGGCCATCCTTCAGAGGATGACACTGTAGACACCCCTGCCCCTATCATCCTGGTAGATGAGGAAGCCTCCACCACTGGAGCTCCTTAGGTAGATGTAGAGGAAGAGGAAGAAGAAGAGGAGGAGGTGGAATGCAGTGAGTCAGATGATGACAGAGATAGTCAGGTGCTGGTCAGTAGACTGAACCAGGCTAACTTAAGCCAACTTGGGAATGAATCAGGTAACAACCCATTCAGACCCCCAGGTGGACTTAACCAGGGGCATAGGAGGAGGAGGAATCACTCAGGTGAATCCAATACCTCCCATGTCTCTAGAGGCTCTCATGGTCACTCCAGGAAGGAGATGACTAGCCCTCAGAGAAGGGAACATGAGGCCAAGATGAGAGAGGCTGAGCTTAGGATCCAGAGGCAAGAGTTAGAGGTTGCCCTGGCCAAGGAGAAACTTGCTAGAGCAAGACAGCCTAGAGAGAGTGGGGTAATAGAACCCACTGGTGGCAGCAATATCCACAAGGATAAAGACAGGTCTTTTGATAACAGAAACCTGAGTAAGATTGTGCCCCCCTACAAAGCTGGGGATGATATCCATAAATGGATTACTGCAATGGAGAGAGCCTGCAGAGTACAGCAGATCCCTCAGGAGCAGTGGGCAGCAATCTTGTGGCTCTCCTTTGAAGGTAGAGGCCGAGACAGACTCCTCACAGTTAGTGATGGGGATTCTAGAAACTACCTGGTCCTGAAGAGTGCTCTGATTGATGGGTTAGGCTTAACCACTGAACAGTACAGGTTAATGTTCAGAGATACCCAGAAGACACAGACTCAGGACTGGTCTGAATTTGTTGAGTGTGACACTAAGGCTCTGGAGGGATGGTTGCTGGGAAGCAAGGTTACAGACTATGAAGGATTGTATAATTTGCTGATGAGAGAACAAATTTTAAATAATTGTCAGAACCAGCAGTTGCATCAACATTTGGTTGACTCAGATTTGACCTCTCCCCAAGAATTGGGAAAGAGGGCAGATAAATGGGTAAGGACCAGAGTTAAGCAAAAGAACCAGAACCAGAACCAGGGTGGTGACCAGAAGAAAACAGACCAGAAGGGTGGGGAGCAGAAAGCTAAAGACCAGAAGTCTTCAACAGGGCCCCAAACTGAGACAGAGGGTGGGTCCCAAACTTCCAAGAAGAAAGAAGGTCAGAAGAAACCCTGGTGTAAAACTTGTAAGAACACCTCTCACTGGACAAGTGAGTGTAAAAAGGGTGGAGCCCCCAGCACTGCAGCCCCTAAGGCACCTGCACCCACTAGTACAGTTAGCAGTGCTGGTCCTCAAGCCAAGGGATTAGTGGGAATCACTTTGGGAACTGAAGGAGATTCTGACCTAGTCAGAACCCTTACACAGGCTGTTCTGGTTTGTGAAGGGGACATAGATTTGACCCCTGACATAAGTCCCAGTAACTTGGGCAAATACAGACAGACACCTTTGATCAACAATAAAGTGGCTCAAGCTTACAGGGACACATGTGCCAGTGTCACTATGGTGACACCTAACTTTGTGGACCCTGGACAATACATGCCAGGCGATGATTACCCGGTGACCAATGCCAGCAATGTCACTACTACACATAGTGTGGCACTTGTTAACTTTTCCTGGGGAGGGGTAACTGGCCTAAAGAAAGTTGTGGTTAGTGCTGATCTCCCAGTAGAATGTTTGTTGGGCAATACCTGGAGAACTCTCTATGGTCAGAAGTTGAGTACAGGACTCATGCAGAGATGTTAGGGATATCATCACATGTCCTTGCTGTGACCAGGTCACAGGCCAAAAAGTGCCTCTCTGAACCTCAGGTCTTGGATCCTGGAACAATGGACCAAGTACCTTCCAAGAAGAAGAACAGGAGGGTTAAGGCTGCGCCTTTCCAACTGCCTACAAGTGAGGATCAGGCTTCACAGGAAACTGATCTTGAGACCCCTGAAGGAACTGTCCCTGAAGAACTTGAACCTGATCAGGTTGAGTTTCTGGGGACAGGGGGACCTTCTAGGGCAGACTTGGGGCAGGCTCAGTTAACCTGTCCTTCTCTTGAACCCCTCAGACAGCAGGCTGCTGCTGAGGCTGCTGGGAATGCTCAAGGTGCCCATAAAGTATATTGGGACGATGGACTCCTTTATTCAGAGGCTAGAGACCCCAAGCCTGGTGCTACCAGGAGGTTGGTTATACCTCTGCAATTTAGGGGCTTCCTACTCACCTTGGCCCATGATATTCCTTTAGCAGGACACCTAGGCCAGAACAAGACTTGGGACAGGCTTGTCCCTCACTTTCACTGGCCTCACATGTCTGAAGACACCAAGGAGTTTTGTCGCTCCTGTGAAACCTGCCAAGCCAGTGGTAAAGCAGGTGGAACAACAAAGGCCCCCCTGATACCACTACCTGTGGTGGGGGTTCCCTTTGAAAGAGTGGGGATTGATATTGTTGGTCCAATGGATCCCCCTACAGCATCTGGGCACAGATTCATACTGGTGGTAGTGGATCATGCCACCAGGTACCCAGAGGCAATTCCACTTAGGACCACAACAGCTCCTGTTGTGGCCAGGGCCTTACTTGGAGTTTTCTCCAGAGTGGGGTTTCCTAAGGAGGTAATATCAGATAGAGATGCCAACTTCATGTCTGGATATTTGACAGCTATGTGGAAGGAATGTGGTGTCAACTACAAGTTCACCACTCCTTATCACCCACAATGCAATGGGCTTGTTGAGAGATTTAACAAGACCCTAAAGGGCATGATTAAAGGATTACCTGAAAAGCTCAGGCGAAGATGGGACATCCTACTGCCCTGCCTTTTGTTCGCTTACAGAGAGGTCCCTCAAAAGGGGGTTGGCTTCAGCCCCTTTGAATTGTTGTTTGGGCACCCTGTAAGAGGACCCCTGTGTCTAGTGAAGGAAGGATGGGAGTTACCTCTCAAAACGCCTAAGCAAGACATAGTGGACTATGTACTTGGTCTCCGTTCCAGGATGGCAGAGTACATGGAAAAGGCATCCAAAAACCTTGAGGCTAGCCAAGAATTACAAAAAGCTTGGCATGACCAAAAGGCTGTCCTTGTTGAATTTCAGCCTGGACAGAAGGTATGGGTGTTGGAGCCAGTGGCCCCAGCAGCACTCCAAGACAAATGGTCTGGACCCCATACAATTCTGGAGAAGAAGGGAGAGGTTACCTACTTGGTGGACCTAGGAACTCCCAGGAGCCCCCACAGGGTGCTCCATGTAAACAGATTGAAGGCATATGTCAGCAGGGCAGACATGGGCTTGCTCATGGCTACAGATGAGGGACAGGAGGAAGAGAGTGACCCTCTCCCAGACCTGCTCACTCAGAACCCTGAGGATGGCTCAGTTGATGGTGTGGCCTTAGGTGGCAGCCTCACTGAACATCAGCAACATGACTTCAGACAAGTTCTACAGGCATACAGGCATATGTTCTCATTGACACCCAGTCAGACTAACTGGTGTACACATGTGGTGGACACTGGTGACAGTCTTCCTGTAAAGAGCAAAATTTACAGGCAACCTGACCACGTCAGGGACTGTATAAAGACTGAGGTGCAAAAGATGCTGGAATTAGGTGTCATTGAGCCTTCAGAGAGCCCCTGGGCTAGCCCAGTGGTTCTGGTCCCCAAACCTCACACCAAAGATGGCAAGAGAGAGATGAGGTTCTGTGTGGATTACAGAGGACTCAATGCTGTCACCAGGACAGATGCACACCCTATTCCAAGGGCAGATGAGCTCATTGACAAGTTGGCTTCTGCCAAATATTTGAGCACATTTGACTTGACAGCTGGCTACTGGCAAATCAGGTTAGCTGAGGAGTCTAAAGCCAAGACAGCATTTTCTACCCCTAGTGGGCATTATCAGTTTGTGGTAATGCCCTTTGGTTTGAAAAATGCACCTGCCACCTTCCAAAGGTTGGTGAATCAAGTCCTCACTGGGTTGGATGACTTTTGTGCAGCTTATCTGGACGATATTGCTGTCTTTAGCTCCACCTGGGAGGATCACCTGGTCCACCTGAAGGAAGTGCTTGAGGCTCTGCAGAAGGCAGGCCTCACTATCAAGGCAACAAAGTGCCAGATAGGGCAGAGCAAGGTTGTATACCTGGGCCACCTTGTAGGTGGAGGCCAAGTTCAACCACTGGAGAGTAAGATCCAGACCATCAAGGACTGGTCCCCTCCAACTACCCAGACTCAGGTCAGAGCTTTCTTGGGCCTGACTGGGTACTACAGGAAGTTTGTTAAGAACTATGGGTCCATTGTGACTCCTCTTAATGATCTGACATCCAAGAAGATGCCCAAAAAGGTTCAGTGGACAGAAATCTGTCAAAAGGCATTTGATGACCTGAAGAAGGCCATGTGCTCTGCACCTATCCTGAAGAGTCCTGACTACTCAAGAGAGTTCATTGTCCAAACAGATGCTTCTGAGTTGGGAGTGGGAGCAGTGCTTTCACAGCTTAATGTAGATGGCCAGGACCAGCCCATTGCTTTCATTAGCAGAAGGCTGACCCCCAGAGAGAAACGTTGGTCAGCTATAGAGAGGGAGGCCTTTGCTGTGGTGTGGGCCCTGAAAAAGTTGAGACCATACTTATTTGGCACTCACTTCAAGATTCAGACCGACCATAAGCCCCTCCTATGGCTTAATCAGATGAAGGGTGAAAACCCCAAACTACTCAGGTGGTCCATTTCCCTACAGGGGATGGACTTTACAGTGGAGCACCGCCCAGGGACTGACCATGGCAACGCAGATGGTCTCTCCAGGTACTTCCACTTAGAACATGAAGACACAACTGGTCAAGGTTAGTCTAATGTCCCTGCGTTTGGGGGGGGGGTTATGTAGGAGAGTAGGGTCTGCTATCCTATGGTCACCCCAAATTTTTGCTTTTTGCTTCACTGGTTTCTGACTTAATGTGGCTGTGGGCCTGCTAATCAGACCCACAGCCTGCTGTTCTCTCTCTAAATTACTGCCAATGCACTTTAGGTGCATTACGAATTGGAACTGGTTCACCTTATGAGCCCCTGTATTAGTGCACCCTAGGTGCCCAGGGCATAGGTGTATCCAAGGCCTACCAGGGGCTGCAGCATGTATTGTGCCACCCCTGGCCTGGCCTCCATATTTGACACAACTGGCTGATCACTCAGCTGGGGTAAGTCGGTGTAACCACCTCTTACTTAGGTACAGTATGTCTGTGCCTAACCCTAAACTGGACACATATGTTCCTATCAGCCACTCCTATGGAAGGCCTCATCAATCCTGGAGGCAGAGTGCTTGGAAATATGTGAGATGGTGCTCTAGCATGAGCTGAGCCTGTCTGCAGCTGTCGGGAACCACTCCCTAAGCTGTTCCGGGATATTGCCATACCATATACTCTTAAGTGCATTATAATCCTCGCGGTTATTTGCTATCTTTGGTTTGGCTTTATCAAAACATGTCGAGTAAGGTGTCATACGAATTGGAATACTATCCCCTCGCCAATTCTGGCGACGGGGATAGCATTCCACCCTTCTAGAGGGACACGACATGTGTGTAGCCTTAACCCCGGTTAAAGTTAAACAGAGCCTCAGTATCACAAAATGGATGCTGCCACCACAGACACGAGTCTGGCCTCCTGCTGCTGACCGAAACTCGGCAGATGGTGGCCTGGACAAAGGGTTTCCTGCCTTGGGAGGTGCGAGCACCACCCCAGACAGGATTTTGTGTATTGGGTAGGACAGGGCTGAATAGAATCAGACATGCCCGGGGCACACAAGGTGTCCCCGTGCATAGGCCAGTCCAAACCGGTTCTGGGGCCTTCCAGCCCCAGTCCTGGCGAGGAGCTGGACAAAGGAAAGGGGGTGTAGCCGCCCCCCTTCCTGGTTCCTCCCAGAGGAGGGACCTAGTAGGTGATCCACCCCTCAGATTGGGAATAAGAGCGGGAGCAGTGCCATTGCACAGCAGATCATCCTGAAATCAACTTTAAACAAGAAGAAGACTGGACTTCGACATTCTGCTGCACAGAAGACTGAAGAGAATCTCCCTTGTGGCCTAGGAGTGGCCACCCTGTGAACACAGGTACCAACCAGCAACTCGACGTCTGCTTTGCCGCCGCCTCCCGCCGGAGACCGAGCCCAGAGCCCAACAAGAACCAGACTCCCAGACCTCTCAGAACCCGATCCACAGTCCCTGCGAAGAAGGGACCCGTGGAGGCACCGAGTGACGTGGGACCGGACCTCTTGGAAGACACTCGAAAAGCTGACTGCGCAGCTTCTGAGGCATCCTCGACGTTGTGCTTTGAGGACTGAGAATCCCCACCACTGAGCAGCCCTTGCACCGAAGATCAGCCCTCCAGCATCTCCACGATCTGCGTGGGGCCCTTTTGCATTGTGCCACTCGACGCGCCATCCCGGCCACTAGCCACGTGGTCAGCGGCCATCTTGGCGACGAAACCGAAGATTTACACAGCAGGTCTGGTTGCTCCAGACCTACCCAAGCTCCTGGGAAAAGGAGCACCCGCTCTGACCTTGCTGGTCCGAGTGTTAAGCATCTTTCAACTTCTGCCTGGCTTGCCTTTGCCAAGGCCTGTTTGCTCCGATCGAGGTGCCGACACCGCCAACAGCGAGAAGCCTGCGTGGGACAGCTCGTGACCGACTCCTGGACGTCCTAGACCCCGGGTATCCACGTGGCTGCAGAAAGAAGCTACCCGACAACGCCTGTTTGCACCCGACATCGCCTGGTTCCAATCTGGTTCCACGGTAGTCACTGGCTAGTGACTTTGAACACTGTCCCCTCTGCTTTCAGGTCTTCACATCTTCAGATCCACCCTTGGATCCACCGGAACTCTTCTCATCGAGCCGCCTGCAGCATCTTCAGCTCTAAGCACCATCGACCGGCGTGACGAAACCCGACACTACTTCGACCCTGTGCACCCGCTTCCTGTGGGTGAGGTAACTCAGCTCCGCCAGTGCTCCTGCATTGGTACACATCTCAAGGGCCTGTGTCTTAAGTTTTAACTCCGTAGGTCACTCGGAAGGTTCCTAACTTTCTAACTTTGTACTTTTTACGCACCATAGACTTTGTATTGGAAAGTGCGTGTACTTTGAACACTGCACCCGAGTCCCGTGGGCCTCTCCCGACTTAGTCACAGCTAGTCTCGAATAGCTCCAGCGATTCCCAAGGCCCTAGGCCTCTTCACTTTCCTCCTGGTATCTCTTATACCACTTTCTTAGTATATGGTTTAGGTGGCCCCTAGGGCTCATCCATATTGTGCAACTTTTGTGTATTTTAAACTGTCTTGTGATTTTACGCTTGTGCTTCTGTGCTCATAAAGAGTCCAGGGGATTTTAATAGTTAATAAATCAATATATATTTTCAATATATATCTGTGTGGTGTCCCTTTCATTTGGTATTCAAGGGGGTTGTGTATGGTATAACAGCTGGCTTCACATGCCTTTCAGAGTTTAGCCTAAGACTGCTTTGTCCACGTTACCACTAGGATAACTGGTCTACAAGGTTGAATTACAACCATCATCATAAGGGTTGCTTGGCATGGTACAAAGTGATCACTAAGAATTAGTGAGCATTATATACCAGGCCAACTTCTCACACCGGTTTCTGGCATTACAGCCGTCTTCGCACCGGCTTGCTTGAATCCTGATGGTGCAGTGAGCAAGGGACTCACATCTGAGCATACCCTTCCACGATTATGGTGGACAAAACGATTCAGAAAAGGGGGTGGTGATGGACAGAGTATCTGAATTAAGCAGAACACTCCTACCCAGTCAACAGATCAGGGCTTGATCCATCATCGCTTTTTAGCTCACTTCACTATCCCAGCTCAGAACCTGGCTACATGCAAATTAGTCTGTCCCTGGCCCAGTGCATCATGGGAACAGGGCAGACCAAACTACCAAGCCAATTCTTTTACTGGAAAGGAAACAAGCTTCCGGGGACCGGTTTCTGGCATTACAGCCGTCTTCGGCCCGGCTTGCTTGAATCCTGATGGTGCAGTGAGCAAGGGACTCACATCTGAGCATACCCTTCCACGCTTATGGTGGACAAAACGATTCAGAAAAGGGGGTGGTGATGGACAGAGTATCTGAATTAAGCAGAACACTCCTACCCAGTCAACAGATCAGGGCTTGATCCATCACCATTTTTTAGCTCACTTCACCATCCCAGCTCAGAACCTGGCTACATGCAAATTAGTCTGTCCCTGGCCCAGTGCATCATGGAAACAGGGCAGACCAAACGACCAAGCCAATTCTTTTACTGGAAAGGAAACAAGCTTCCGGGGACCGGTTTCTGGCATTAAAGCCGTCTTCGGCCCGGCTTGCTTGAATCCTGATGGTGCAGTGAGCAAGGGACTCACATCTGAGCATACCCTTCCACGCTTATGGTGGACAAAACGATTCAGAAAAGGGGGTGGTGATGGACAGAGTATCTGAATTAAGCAGAACACTCCTACCCAGTCAACAGATCAGGCTTGATCCATCACCGTTTTATAGCTCACTTCACCATCCCAGCTCAGAACCTGGCTACATGCAAATTAGTCTGTCCCTGGCCCAGTGCATCATGGGAACAGAGCAGACCAAACTACCAAGCCAATTCTTTTACTGGAAAGGAAACAAGCTTCCGGGGACCAGTTTCTGGCATTACAGCCGTCTTCGGCCCGGCTTGCTTGAATCCTGATGGTGCAGTGAGCAAGGGACTCACATCTGAGCATACCCTTCCACGCTTATGGTGGACAAAACGATTCAGAAAAGGGGGTGGTGATGGACAGAGAATCTGAATTAAGCAGAACACTCCTACCCAGTCAACAGATCAGGGCTTGATCCATCACCGTTTTTTAGCTCACTTCACCATCCCAGCTCAGAACCTGGCTACATGCAAATTAGTCTGTTCCTGGCCCAGTGCATCATGGGAACAGGGCAGACCAAACTACCAAGCCAATTCTTTTACTGGAAAGGAAACAAGCTTCCGGGGACCGGTTTCTGGCATTACAGCCGTCTTCGGCCCGGCTTGCTTGAATCCTGATGGTGCAGTGAGCAAGGGACTCACATCTGAGCATACCCTTCCACGCTTATGGTGGACAAAACGATTCAGAAAAGGGGGTGGTGATGGACAGAGTATCTGAATTGAGCAGAACACTCCTACCCAGTCAACAGATCAGGGCTTGATCCATCACCGTTTTTTAAATCACTTCACGATCCCAGCTCAGAACCTGGCTACATGCAAATTAGTCTGTCCTTGGCCCAGTGCATCATGGGAACAGGGCAGACAAAACTACCAGCCAATTCTTTTACTGGAAAGAAAACAAGCTTCCGGGGACCGGTTTCAGCATTACAGCCATCTTCGGACCGGCTTGCTTGAATCCTGATGGTGCAGTGAGCAAGGAACTCACATCTGAGCATACCCTTCCACGCTTATGGTGGACAAAACGATTCAGAAAAGGGGGTGGTGATGGACAGAGTATCTGAATTAAGAAGAACACTCCTACCCAGTCAACAGATCAGGGCTTGATCCATCACCGTTTTTTAGCTCACTTCACCATCCCAGCTCAGAACCTGGCTACATGCAAATTAGTCTGTCCCTGGCCCAGTGCATCATGGGAACAGGGCAGACCAAACTACCAAGCCAATTCTTTTACTGGAAAGGAAACAAGCTTCCGGGGACTGGTTTCCGGCATTACAGCCGTCTTCGGCCCGGCTTGCTTGAATCCTGATGGTGCAGTGAGCAAGGGACTCACTTCTGAGCATACCCTTCCACGCTTATGGAGGATAAAACGATTCCGAAAAGGGGGTGGTGATGGACAGAGTATCTGAATTAAGCAGAACACTCCTACCCAGTCAACAGATCAGGGCTTGATCCATCACCGTTTTTTAGCTCACTTCACCATCCCAGCTCAGAACCTGGCTACATGCAAATTAGTCTGTCCCTGGCCCAGTGCATCATGGGAACAGGGCAGACCAAACTACCAAGCCAATTCTTTTACTGGAAAGGAAACAAGCTTCCGGGGACCGGTTTCCGGCATTACAGCCGTCTTCGCACCGGCTTGCTTGAATCCTGATGGTGCAGTGAGCAAGGGACTCACATCTGAGCATACCCTTCCACGCTTATGGTGGACAAAACGATTCAGAAAAGGGGGTGGTGATGGACAGAGTATCTGAATTAAGCAGAACACTCCTACCCAGTCAACAGATCAGGGCTTGATCCATCACCGTTTTTTAGCTCACTTCACTATCCCAGCTCAGAACCTGGCTACATGCAAATTAGTCTGTCCCTGGCCCAGTGCATCATGGGAACAGGGCAGACCAAACTACCAAGCCAATTCTTTTACTAGAAAGGAAACAAGCTTCCGGGGACCGGTTTCTGGCATTACAGCCGTCTTCGGCCCGGCTTGCTTGAATCCTGATGGTGCAGTGAGCAAGGGACTCACATCTGAGCATACCCTTCCACGCTTATGGTGGACAAAACGATTCAGAAAAGGGGGTGGTGATGGACAGAGTATCTGAATTAAGCAGAACACTCCTACCCAGTCAACAGATCAGGGCTTGATCCATCACCGTTTTTTAGCTCACTTCACCATCCCAGCTCAGAACCTGGCTACATGCAAATTAGTCTGTCCCTGGCCCAGTGCATCATGGGAACAGGGCAGACCAAACTACCAAGCCAATTCTTTTACTGGAAAGGAAACAAGCTTCCGGGGACCGGTTTCTGGCATTACAGCCGTCTTCGGCCCGGCTTGCTTGAATCCTGATGGTGCAGTGAGCAAGGGACTCACATCTGAGCATACCCTTCCACGCTTATGGTGGACAAAACGATTCAGAAAAGGGGGTGGTGATGGACAGAGTATCTGAATTAAGCAGAACACTCCTACCCAGTCAACAGATCAGGGCTTGATCCATCACCGTTTTTTAGCTCACTTCACCATCCCAGCTCAGAACCTGGCTACATGCAAATTAGTCTGTCCCTGGCCCAGTGCATCATGGGAACAGGGCAGACCAAACTACCAAGCCAATTCTTTTACTGGAAAGGAAACAAGCTTACGGGGACCAATTTCTGGCATTACAGCCGTCTTTGGCCCGGCTTGCTTGAATCCTGATGGTGCAGTGAGCAAGGGACTCACATCTGAGCATACCCTTCCACGCTTATTGTGGACAAAACGATTCAGAAAAGGGGGTGGTGATGGACAGAGTATCTGAATTAAGCAGAACACTCCTACCCAGTCAACAGATCAGGGCTTAATCCATCACCGTTTTTTAGCTCACTTCACCATCCCAGCTCAGAACCTGGCTACATGCAAATGTGTCTGTCCCTGGCCCAGTGCATCATGGGAACAGGGCAGACAAAACTACCAAGCCAATTCTTTTACTGGAAAGGAAACAAGCTTCCGGGGACCGGTTTCTGGCATTACAGCCGTCTTCGGCCCGGCTTGCTTGAATCCTGATGGTGCAGTGAGCAAGGGACTCATATCTGAGCATACCCTTCCACGCTTATGGTGGACAAAACGATTCAGAAAAGGGGGTGGTGATGGACAGAGTATCTGAATTAAGCAGAACACTCCTACCTAGTCAACAGATCAGGGCTTGATCCATCACCGTTTTTTAGCTCACTTCACCATCCCAGCTCAGAACCTGGCTACATGCAAATTAGTCTGTCCCTGGCCCAGTGCATCATGGGAACAGGGCAGACCAAACTACCAAGCCAATTCTTTTACTGGAAAGGAAACAAGCTTCCGGGGACCGGTTTCTGGCATTACAGCCATCTTCGGCCCGGCTTGCTTGAATCCTGATGGTGCAGTGAGCAAGGGACTCACATCTATTTTTATTTTATTTTATTTTATGTGCTTCTATAGCGCCTGAATAGATCCCCGAAGGGATATCTCTGCGCTTAAGATGGAACAAGAGTGCTTAACCCCGGGCTAGTCATAAACAGAAAGGTAAAACACAAACTGATTAAATGGTGGTGAAAAGGTGGGTTTTGAGGTTTTTACGAAAAGATAAGTGGTTGGTGATGAGTTTGAGTTGAAGGGGAAGGGCATTCCAAAGGGTGGGTCCTGCATATGCCAGAGCGCGACCTCCCTGGCGGGATTTTTTTATTTTAGGGACCTGTAATAGGTACTGATTACTCAATCGAAGTGATCGGCCTGGCACGTAGGGAAGGAAAGCTTTTGTCAGATATTTAGGACCCTTTCCTATCAGAGACCTATGAATGGTGCACAGAATTTTGAACTTTGTGCGTTGCCGCACTGGCAGCCAGTGAAGTTTAGCTAGTATAGGGCGGGAGGGAGTTCTGGATGGAAGGTTGAGAACAAGCCTCGCCGCCGTATTTTGGACTACTTGTAGTTTTTTTAATTGGCCTTCATTGGTTGACAAAAGAAGGCCATTACAGTAGTCCAATCTACTGATCACCAGTGCCTGGACAAGGGTTTTCCTGTGACCATCGGGTATATAAGGAAACACCCTTTTCAAAAGTCCAATGGCTCTGAAGCAGGTGCCAGCAACTTGGTCGACATGATGTTTAAAAGTCAAGGCTTGATCGAATAACACCCCCAAGTTTTTGACAGTCTGCTTTGGGACCGGAACAGGTCCTAATTCTGTGGGCCACCAATCCCCAGACCAGAGTGTTGCTGCCTCCCCAAACAGTAACACCTCTGTTTTGCCCACATTGCATTGCAGGCAATTCTCAGCCATCCAGCATGACACAGCCCTCATGCCTTCCGCGAATGATTTTTGCAGGGCAGGTGAGAAGGTTTTGAAGGGGAACATCAGCTGGGTGTCATCAGCGTAGGATATCGGGGTAAACCCGTATGGCCTTACTAAGTCGGCCAGGGGGGCCACATACACATTGAATAATGTGGGGCTAAGACATGAGCCCTGTGGCACACCCCTGGTGAGCTCCCTGGAGATGGACTTGTGGGAGCCCATCCTGACTTCTTGGGAGCGACAGGAAAGAAAGCTTTCCACCCAGGACAGGGCCGTCCCTCCCAACCCTACACCCCTCAGACGACCGAGAAGCACTTCATGGGACACCGTATCGAAAGCAGCAGACAAATCCAACAGCACCAGAATCATGGAGCCCCCACTATCTAGTGTCAACCTGATGTTATTAGTAACTTCCAGTAGGGCTGATTCGGTGCTGTGATTTGGCCTGAACCCAGATTGAGAAGGGTCCAGGCCTTCTACTGCTTCAAGATGGTTCGATAGGTGGGTGTTTACGTGCTTCTCCGTCATCTTTCCGATGTAGGGTAGGAGGGAAATAGGCCGAAGGTTGGACAGATCTGTCCAAGGGGAGGCCGCCTTCTTCCTGATAGGGTTTACCGCCGCTATCTTCCATTCTCTCGGAACTTGTCCTTTCGTCAGCGAGGTGTTCATAACTGACTGAATGGAAGGCCCCAAGATGGAAATAAGAGGGGCCACCATTTTAGCAGGAAGGTGATCGCTTGGGGAGCCAGTTTTCATATGGTTAATGAGAAGAGGAAGGTCTAAGTCACTAACTGGTGGGATAGCAAGAAAGGTGTTTTTGGTCAGTGCCGGAGATATGCATGGGGGGGAGGACCCTGTTACTGTGCCTTGCGAGGCCAAGATTTTATTATAAATCAGGTTTATTTTGTCCTCAAAGAACTTGGAGATCTCTTCACACAATGTCTGTGAGGCATCATCAGGGCTCTCACTAGCTGATGGCTTTACAAAGCTTAGCAAGATTTTAAATAATTCCCTTGGGCAATTACCCGCCTCTTCCAGTTGTAGGGATAAATTATTTTTTCTTGCAAGCTTTATATTTTTATAATACTTTGCCTGGGCCTCTAAAAACATTTTCCTTTCCTGCTCCTTTTTCGATTTTCTCCAAATTTTTTCTAGCCTCCTGCATTTCTGTTTTTCCTTCCTGAGGTCAAGAGTATACCACTTTTCTTGTTTGGTGGGGGGAAACTGTCTGTGAAGTTTTAGCGGGGCAAGAGAGTCAATAGCAGACTTAAGGGATTCATTATATTTTTCTAGTGCTTCTTCAGCAGAATCACCTTCGGAAAATTGGGGTTGTTGCCAGTGTTGGCGCAGATTTTCAGCTGATATTTTATACCATTGGCGTCGGAAAATAGGGGGAGGTGGTGTTCTAAATTGTTGTTTACTAGGTCTTGCCAGATAGAACTCAATCAGAAAGTGATCGGTCCAGAGGATTTCTGTAGCAGGGAGGCACCTTATTTTGGTGCAGTTGGAAAAGATACAGTCAAGAGTATGACCAGCTGTATGCGTAGCTCCCCTATTTTTTATCTCTAATCCGAGGTTGGACAGGTCTGCTGTTAACTGTATGGATTCATGATCTTCAGAATTGTCCACATGTATATTAAAATCTCCAAGGAGAAGAAAGTCCTCCTTAGCTCTTATATGTGGGGCCAGTAATTCTAGAAGAGACAGAGCAAGATCTGAATTCTGTCCCGGTGGTCGATATACTAGTGCGCCCTTCCATGAGACATTACTAGCCAAATTAATTTTGAATATCATGATTTCCAGAAGAGGGGTAAAGCAGTGTTCTATCATTACTATCTTAACAGTGTCTTTAAAAATAATGGCTAATCCTCCGCCAGTTTTAATAGGCCTATCCACGTGTATGATTTTATAACCCACTGGAACCCCTAATGTTATTGCAGTGGTAGTATGGGGTTTCATCCATGTTTCCGTGAAGAAACATATATCAGGTTGCTTAGAGTGAATCAAATCCCAAATCTGGAGTTGGTGTTTAGGAAAGGACCGAACATTAAGAAGGAAACACTTCAGTTCTATGGGGACAGTGGATATGGGAGCATTAACGTGAGAGCTGCCAGTTAGCACCATTGATTGATAGCGACATTGTCGGCAAGAAAAGCAGCCTTCAAGTTGCTCACCAGGTACACGTGTAGCACAGGTACGGGTGGGTTGATACTGGCGCAGAGACCTAGCAGAATACGAAATGAGGTGCGTACCAACCGTTGCGTGGGCCATGCCCCAGGGACCTAGCCCCTATGCCCCGGCCTGCCGCGGACGGGCGCAGACGGGCTTTTCTTCGGCGCTTCTTAGGCGCGCTCGAAGGCGCCACCCTGCGCGCAACCGCTGCGCGCTTAATAGGGAGGCGTGGCTAAATAGCCCTGAGGACGTTGGCAACTAGAGCGCTGACCTCCGCTCTGGCGGAAGTGGAATCTTCGTGTGCCTTGCTCTTACCTGTCCGCCCTCAGCTCTACGGCAATAATTGCTGAGTCGGACCGGGGCGGGCAGGCTGCAATATCGAGCCCAGGCAGTGCGGGGGAGAGTGTTAGGGAGTATGGTACAATGAGTCGATGTAGATTATTAAATCAATCCCAAGGTACAAAACGATTTTTAAAATCAGTCACCAGTTAAAAGTGCCAATTAATTAAATTATTCCCTAGCTCCTCGCAGCCCTCGCATTCAGGCCAGATAAACAGACTGAGGTCTTACACTACCGTCGAGTACACAGCGGGTCTGGGAGACACTGCCACCGCCTCCTTACCGCAGCCACTCGGTGTTTGGTCCAGTCTAAATAGCCCTGAGGACGTTGGCAACTAGAGCGCTGACCTCCACTCTGGCGGAAGTGGAATCTTCGTGTGCCTTGCTCTTACCTGTCCGCCCTCCGCTCTACGGCAATAATTGCCGAGTCGGACCGGGGCGGGCAGGCTGCAATATCGAGCCCAGGCAGTGCGGGGGAGAGTGTTAGGGAGTATGGTACAATGAGTCGATGTAGATTATTAAATCAATCCCAAGGTACAAAACGATTTTTAAAATCAGTCGCCAGTTAAAAGTGCCAATTAATTAAATTATTCCCTAGCTCCTCGCAGCCCTCGCATTCAGGCCAGATAAACAGACTGAGGTCTTACACTACCGTCGAGTACACAGCGGGTCTGGGAGACACTGCCACCGCCTCCTTACCTCCTTATCTGAGGATACCCTTCCACGCTTATGGTGGACAAAACGATTCAGAAAAGGGGGTGGTGATGGACAGAGTATCTGAATTAAGCAGAACACTCCTACCCAGTCAACAGATCAGGGCTTGATCCATCACCGTTTTTTAGCTCACTTCACCATCCCAGCTCAGAACCTGGCTACATGCAAATTAGTCTGTCCCTGGCCCAGTGCATCATGGGAACAGGGCAGACAGAACTACCAAGCCAATTATTTTACTGGAAAGAAAACAAGCTTCCGGGGACCGGTTTCTGGCATTACAGCCATCTTCTGCCCGGCTTGCTTGAATCCTGATGGTGCAGTGAGCAAGGGACTCACATCTGAGCATACCCTTCCACACTTATGGTGGACAAAACGATTCAGAAAAGGGGGTGGTGATGGACAGAGTATCTGAATTAAGCAGAACACTCCTACCCAGTCAACAGATCAGGGCTTGATCCATCACCGTTTTTTAGCTCACTTCACCATCCCAGCTTAGAACCTGGCTACATGCAAATTAGTCTGTCCCTGGCCCAGTGCATCATGGGAACAGGGCAGACCAAACTACCAAGCCAATTCTTTTACTGGAAAGGAAACAAGCTTCTGGGGACCGGTTTCTGGCATTACAGTCGTCTTCGGCCCGGCTTGCTTGAATCCTGATGGTGCAGTGAGCAAGGGACTCCCTTCTGAGCATACCCTTCCACGCTTATGGTGGACAAAACGATTCAGAAAAGGGGGTGGTGATGGACAGAGTATCTAAATTAAGCAGAACACTCCTACCCAGTCAACAGATCAGGGCTTGATCCATCACCTTTTTTAGCTCACTTCACCATCCCAGCTCAGAACCTGGCTACATGCAAATTAGTCTGTCCCTGGCCCAGTGTATCATGGGAACAGGGCAGACCAAACTACCAAGCCAATTCTTTTACTGGAAAGGAAACAAGCTTCCGGGGACCGGTTTCTGGCATTACAGCCGTCTGCGGCCCGGCTTGCTTGAATCCTGATGGTGCAGTGAGCAAGGGACTCACACCTGAGCATACCCTTCCACGCTTATGGTGGACAAAACGATTCAGAAAAGGGGCTGGTGATGGACAGAGTATCTGAATTAAGCAGAACACTCCTACCCAGTCAACAGATCAGGGCTTGATCCATCACCATTTTTTAGCTCACTTCACCATCCCAGCTCAGAACCTGGCTACATGCAAATTTGTCTGTCCCTGGCCCAGTGCATCATGGGAACAGGGCAGACAAAACTACCAAGCCAATGCTTTAACTGGAAAGGAAACAAGCTTCCGGGGACCGGTTTCTGGCATTACAGCCGTCTTCGGCCCGGCTTGCTTGAATCCTGATGGTGCAGTGAGCAAGGGACTCACATCTGAGCATACCCTTCCACGCTTATGGTGGACAAAACGATTCAGAAAAGGGGGTGGTGATGGACAGAGTATCTGAATTAAGCAGAACACTCCTACCCAGTCAACAGATCAGGGCTTGATCCATCATCGTTTTTTAAATCACTTCACGATCCCAGCTCAGAACCTGGCTACATGCAAATTAGTCTGTCCTTGGCCCAGTGCATCATGGGAACAGGGCAGACAAAACTACCAGCCAATTCTTTTACTGGAAAGAAAACAAGCTTCCGGGGACCGGTTTCTGGCATGACAGCCATCTTCGGACCGGCTTGCTTGAATCCTGATGGTGCAGTGAGCAAGGAACTCACATCTGAGCATACCCTTCCACGCTTATGGTGGACAAAACGATTCAGAAAAGGGGGTGGTGATGGACAGAGTATCTGAATTAAGCAGAACACTCCTACCCAGTCAACAGATCAGGGCTTGATCCATCACCGTTTTTTAGCTCACTTCACCATCCCAGCTCAGAACCTGGCTGCATGCAAATTAGTCTGTCCCTGGCCCAGTGCATCATGGGAACAGGGCAGACCAAACTACCAAGCCAATTCTTTTACTGGAAAGGAAACAAGCTTCCGGGGACTGGTTTCCGGCATTACAGCTGTCTTCGGCCGGGCTTGCTTGAATCCTGATGGTGCAGTGAGCAAGGGACTCACTTCTGAGCATACCCTTCCACGCTTATGGTGGACAAAACGATTCAGAAAAGGGGGTGGTGATGGACAGAGTATCTGAATTAAGCAGAACACTCCTACCCAGTCAACAGATCAGGCTTGATCCATCACCGTTTTTTAGCTCACTTCACCATCCCAGCTCAGAACCTGGCTACATGCAAATTAGTCTGTCCCTGGCCCAGTGCATCATGGGAACAGGGCAGACCAAACTACCAAGCCAATTCTTTTACTGGAAAGGAAACAAGCTTCCGGGGACCAGTTTCTGGCATTACAGCCGTCTTCGGCCCGGCTTGCTTGAATCCTGAAGGTGCAGTGAGCAAGGGACTCACATCTGAGCATACCCTTCCACGCTTATGGTGGACAAAACGATTCAGAAAAGGGGTTGGTGATGGACAGAGTATCTGAATTAAGCAGAAGACTCCTACCCAGTCAACAGATCAGGGCTTGATCCATCACCGTTTTTAGCTCACTTCACCATCCCAGCTCAGAACCTGGCTACATGCAAATTAGTCTGTCCCTGGCCCAGTGCATCATGGGAACAGGGAAGACCAAACTACCAAGCCAATTCTTTTACTGGAAAGGAAACAAGCTTCCGGGGACCGGTTTCTGGCATTACAGCCGTCTTCGGCCCGGCTTGCTTGAATCCTGATGGTGCAGTGAGCAAGGGACTCACATCTGAGCATACCCTTCCACGCTTATGGTGGACAAAACGATTCAGAAAAGGGGGTGGTGATGGACAGAGTATCTGAATTAAGCAGAACACTCCTACCCAGTCAACAGATCAGGGCTTGATCCATCACCGTTTTTTAAATCACTACACGATCCCAGCTCAGAACCTGGCTACATGCAAATTAGTCTGTCCTTGGCCCAGTGCATCATGGGAACAGGGCAGACAAAACTACCAGCCAATTCTTTTACTGGAAAGAAAACAAGCTTCCAGGGACCGGTTTCAGCATTACAGCCATCTTCGGACCGGCTTGCTTGAATCCTGATGGTGCAGTGAGCAAGGAACTCACATCTGAGCATACCCTTCCAAGCTTATGGTGGACAAAACGATTCAGAAAAGGGGGTGGTGATGGACAGAGTATCTGAATTAAGCAGAACACTCCTACCCAGTCAACAGATCAGGGCTTGATCCATCACCGTTTTTTAGCTCACTTCACCATCCCAGCTTAGAACCTGGCTACATGCAAATTAGTCTGTCCCTGGCCCAGTGCATCATGGGAACAGGGCAGACCAAACTACCAAGCCAATTCTTTTACTGGAAAGGAAACAAGCTTCCGGGGACCGGTTTCTGGCATTACAGTCGTCTTCGGCCCGGCTTGCTTGAATCCTGATGGTGCAGTGAGCAAGGGACTCCCTTCTGAGCATACCCTTCCACGCTTATGGTGGACAAAACGATTCAGAAAAGGGGGTGGTGATGGACAGAGTATCTAAATTAAGCAGAACACTCCTACCCAGTCAACTGATCAGGGCTTGATCCATCACCTTTTTTAGCTCACTTCACCATCCCAGCTCAGAACCTGGCTACATGCAAATTAGTCTGTCCCTGGCCCAGTGCATCATGGGAACAGGGCAGACCAAACTACCAAGCCAATTCTTTTACTGGAAAGGAAACAAGCTTCCGGGGACCGGTTTCTGGCATTACAGCCATCTGCGGCCCGGCTTGCTTGAATCCTGATGGTGCAGTGAGCAAGGGACTCATATCTGAGCATACCCTTCCACGCTTATGGTGGACAAAACGATTCAGAAAAGGGGCTGGTGATGGACAGAGTATCTGAATTAAGCAGAACACTCCTACCCAGTCAACAGATCAGGGCTTGATCCATCACCGTTTTTTAGCTCACTTCACCATCCCAGCTCAGAACCTGGCTACATGCAAATTTGTCTGTCCCTGGCCCAGTGCATCATGGGAACAGGGCAGACCAAACTACCAAGCCAATGCTTTTACTGGAAAGGAAACAAGCTTCCGGGGACCGGTTTCTGGCATTACAGCCGTCTTCGGCCCGGCTTGCTTGAATCCTGATGGTGCAGTGAGCAAGGGACTCACATCTGAGCATACCCTTCCACGCTTATGGTGGACAAAACGATTCAGAAAAGGGGGTGGTGATGGACAGAGTATCTGAATTAAGCAGAACACTCCTACCCAGTCAACAGATCAGGGTTTGATCCATCATCGTTTTTTAAATCACTTCACGATCCCAGCTCAGAACCTGGCTACATGCAAATTAGTCTGTCCTTGGCCCAGTGCATCATGGGAACAGGGCAGACAAAACTACCAGCCAATTCTTTTACTGGAAAGAAAACAAGCTTCCGGGGACCGGTTTCTGGCATGACAGCCATCTTCGGACCGGCTTGCTTGAATCCTGATGGTGCAGTGAGCAAGGAACTCACATCTGAGCATACCCTTCCACGCTTATGGTGGACAAAACGATTCAGAAAAGGGGGTGGTGATGGACAGAGTATCTGAATTAAGCAGAACACTCCTACCCAGTCAACAGATCAGGGCTTGATCCATCACCGTTTTTTAGCTCACTTCACCATCCCAGCTCAGAACCTGGCTACATGCAAATTAGTCTGTCCCTGGCCCAGTGCATCATGGGAACAGGGCAGACCAAACTACCAAGCCAATTCTTTTACTGGAAAGGAAACAAGCTTCCGGGGACTGGTTTCCGGCATTACAGCCGTCTTCGGCCCGGCTTGCTTGAATCCTGATGGTGCAGTGAGCAAGGGACTCACTTCTGAGCATACCCTTCCACGCTTATGGTGGACAAAACGATTCAGAAAAGGGGGTGGTGATGGACAGAGTATCTGAATTAAGCAGAACACTCCTACCCAGTCAACAGATCAGGCTTGATCCATCACCGTTTTTTAGCTCACTTCACCATCCCAGCTCAGAACCTGGCTACATGCAAATGTGTCTGTCCCTGGCCCAGTGCATCATGGGAACAGGGCAGACAAAACTACCAAGCCAATTCTTTTACTGGAAAGGAAACAAGCTTCCGGGGACCGGTTTCTGGCATTACAGCCGTCTTCGGCCCGGCTTGCTTGAATCCTGATGGTGCAGTGAGCAAGGGACTCATATCTGAGCATACCCTTCCACGCTTATGGTGGACAAAACGATTCAGAAAAGGGGGTGGTGATGGACAGAGTATCTGAATTAAGCAGAACACTCCTACCCAGTCAACAGATCAGGGCTTGATCCATCACCGTTTTTTAGCTCACTTCACCATCCCAGCTCAGAACCTGGCTACATGCAAATTAGTCTGTCCCTGGCCCAGTGCATCATGGGAACAGGGCAGACAAAACTACCAAGCCAATTCTTTTACTGGAAAGGAAACAAGCTTCCGGGGACCGGTTTCTGGCATTACAGCCGTCTTCGGCCCGGCTTGCTTGAATCCTGATGGTGCAGTGAGCAAGGGACTCACATCTGAGGATACCCTTCCACGCTTATGGTGGACAAAACGATTCAGAAAAGGGGGTGGTGATGGACAGAGTATCTGAATTAAGCAGAACACTCCTACCCAGTCAACAGATCAGGGCTTGATCCATCACCGTTTTTTAGCTCACTTCACCATCCCAGCTCAAAACCTGGCTACATGCAAATTAGTCTGTCCCTGGCCCAGTGCATCATGGGAACAGGGCAGACAGAACTACCAAGCCAATTATTTTACTGGAAAGAAAACAAGCTTCCGGGGACCGGTTTCTGGCATTACAGCCATCTTCTGCCCGGCTTGCTTGAATCCTGATGGTGCAGTGAGCAAGGGACTCACATCTGAGCATACCCTTCCACACTTATGGTGGACAAAACGATTCAGAAAAGGGGGTGGTGATGGACAGAGTATCTGAATTAAGCAGAACACTCCTACCCAGTCAACAGATCAGGGCTTGATCCATCACCGTTTTTTAGCTCACTTCACCATCCCAGCTTAGAACCTGGCTACATGCAAATTAGTCTGTCCCTGGCCCAGTGCATCATGGGAACAGGGCAGACAAAACTACCAAGCCAATTCTTTTACTGGAAAGGAAACAAGCTTCCGG
Organism: Lissotriton vulgaris; assembly: GCF_964263255.1. Classification (NCBI taxonomy): domain Eukaryota; kingdom Metazoa; phylum Chordata; class Amphibia; order Caudata; family Salamandridae; genus Lissotriton; species Lissotriton vulgaris. The sequence goes on from NW_028241213.1 coordinate 123,490, forward strand.
GGACCGGTTTCTGGCATTACAGCCGTCTTCGGCCCGGCTTGCTTGAATCCTGATGGTGCAGTGAGCAAGGGACTCATATCTGAGCATACCCTTCCACGCTTATGGTGGACAAAACGATTCAGAAAAGGGGGTGGTGATGGACAGAGTATCTAAATTAAGCAGAACACTCCTACCCAGTCAACAGATCAGGGCTTGATCCATCACCTTTTTTAGCTCACTTCACCATCCCAGCTCAGAACCTGGCTACATGCAAATTAGTCTGTCCCTGGCCCAGTGTATCATGGGAACAGGGCAGACCAAACTACCAAGCCAATTCTTTTACTGGAAAGGAAACAAGCTTCCGGGGACCGGTTTCTGGCATTACAGCCGTCTGCGGCCCGGCTTGCTTGAATCCTGATGGTGCAGTGAGCAAGGGACTCATATCTGAGCATACCCTTCCACGCTTATGGTGGACAAAACGATTCAGAAAAGGGGCTGGTGATGGACGGAGTATCTGAATTAAGCAGAACACTCCTACCCAGTCAACAGATCAGGGCTTGATCCATCACCGTTTTTTAGCTCACTTCACCATCCCAGCTCAGAACCTGGCTACATGCAAATTTGTCTGTCCCTGGCCCAGTGCATCATGGGAACAGGGCAGACCAAACTACCAAGCCAATGCTTTTACTGGAAAGGAAACAAGCTTCCGGGGACCGGTTTCTGGCATTACAGCCGTCTTCGGCCCGGCTTGCTTGAATCCTGATGGTGCAGTGAGCAAGGGGCTCACATCTGAGCATACCCTTCCACGCTTATGATGGACAAAACGATTCAGAAAAGGGGGTGGTGATGGACAGAGTATCTGAATTAAGCAGAACACTCCTACCCAGTCAACAGATCAGGGCTTGATCCATCATAGTTTTTTAAATCACTTCACGATCCCAGCTCAGAACCTGGCTACATGCAAATTAGTCTGTCCTTGGCCCAGTGCATCATGGGAACAGGGCAGACAAAACTACCAGCCAATTCTTTTACTGGAAAGAAAACAAGCTTCCGGGGACCGGTTTCTGGCATGACAGCCATCTTCGGACCGGCTTGCTTGAATCCTGATGGTGCAGTGAGCAAGGAACTCACATCTGAGCATACCCTTCCACGCTTATGGTGGACAAAACGATTCAGAAAAGGGGGTGGTGATGGACAGAGTATCTGAATTAAGCAGAACACTGCTACCCAGTCAACAGATCAGGGCTTGATCCATCACCGTTTTTTAGCTCACTTCACCATCCCAGCTCAGAACCTGGCTACATGCAAATTAGTCTGTCCCTGGCCCAGTGCATCATGGGAACAGGGCAGACCAAACTACCAAGCCAATTCTTTTACTGGAAAGGAAACAAGCTTCCGGGGACTGGTTTCCGGCATTACAGCCGTCTTCGGCCCGGCTTGCTTGAATCCTGATGGTGCAGTAAGCAAGGGACTCACTTCTGAGCATACCCTTCCACGCTTATGGTGGACAAAACGATTCAGAAAAGGGGGTGGTGATGGACAGAGTATCTGAATTAAGCAGAACACTCCTACCCAGTCAACAGATCAGGCTTGATCCATCACCGTTTTTTAGCTCACTTCACCATCCCAGCTCAGAACCTGGCTACATGCAAATTAGTCTGTCCCTGGCCCAGTGCATCATGGGAACAGGGCAGACCAAACTACCAAGCCAATTCTTTTACTGGAAAGGAAACAAGCTTAAGGGGACCAGTTTCTGGCATTACAGCCGTCTTCGGCCCGGCTTGCTTGAATCCTGATGGTGCAGTGAGCAAGGGACTCACATCTGAGCATACCCTTCCACGCTTATGGTGGACAAAACGATTCAGAAAAGGGGTTGGTGATGGACAGAGTATCTGAATTAAGCAGAAGACTCCTACCCAGTCAACAGATCAGGGCTTGATCCATCGCCGTTTTTTAGCTCACTTCACCATCCCAGCTCAGAACCTGGCTACATGCAAATTAGTCTGTCCCTGGCCCAGTGCATCATGGGAACAGGGAAGACCAAACTACCAAGCCAATTCTTTTACTGGAAAGGAAACAAGCTTCCGGGGACCGGTTTCTGGCATTACAGCCGTCTTCGGCCCGGCTTGCTTGAATCCTGATGGTGCAGTGAGCAAGGGACTCACATCTGAGCATACCCTTCCACGCTTATGGTGGACAAAACGATTCAGAAAAGGGGGTGGTGATGGACAGAGTATCTGAATTAAGCAGAACACTCCTACCCAGTCAACAGATCAGGGCTTGATCCATCACCGTTTTTTAAATCACTACACGATCCCAGCTCAGAACCTGGCTACATGCAAATTAGTCTGTCCTTGGCCCAGTGCATCATGGGAACAGGGCAGACAAAACTACCAGCCAATTCTTTTACTGGAAAGAAAACAAGCTTCCAGGGACCGGTTTCAGCATTACAGCCATCTTCGGACCGGCTTGCTTGAATCCTGATGGTGCAGTGAGCAAGGAACTCACATCTGAGCATACCCTTCCAAGCTTATGGTGGACAAAACGATTCAGAAAAGGGGGTGGTGATGGACAGAGTATCTGAATTAAGCAGAACACTCCTACCCAGTCAACAGATCAGGGCTTGATCCATCACCGTTTTTTAGCTCACTTCACCATCCCAGCTTAGAACCTGGCTACATGCAAATTAGTCTGTCCCTGGCCCAGTGCATCATGGGAACAGGGTAGACCAAACTACCAAGCCAATTCTTTTACTGGAAAGGAAACAAGCTTCCGGGGACCGGTTTCTGGCATTACAGTCGTCTTCGGCCCGGCTTGCTTGAATCCTGATGGTGCAGTGAGCAAGGGACTCCCTTCTGAGCATACCCTTCCACGCTTATGGTGGACAAAACGATTCAGAAAAGGGGGTGGTGATGGACAGAGTATCTAAATTAAGCAGAACACTCCTACCCAGTCAACAGATCAGGGCTTGATCCATCACCTTTTTTAGCTCACGTCACCATCCCAGCTCAGAACCTGGCTACATGCAAATTAGTCTGTCCCTGGCCCAGTGCATCATGGGAACAGGGCAGACCAAACTACCAAGCCAATTCTTTTACTGGAAAGGAAACAAGCTTCCGGGGACCGGTTTCTGGCATTACAGCCGTCTGCGGCCCGGCTTGCTTGAATCCTGATGGTGCAGTGAGCAAGGGACTCATATCTGAGCATACCCTTCCACGCTTATGGTGGACAAAACGATTCAGAAAAGGGGCTGGTGATGGACAGAGTATCTGAATTAAGCAGAACACTCCTACCCAGTCAACAGATCAGGGCTTGATCCATCACCGTTTTTTAGCTCACTTCACCATCCCAGCTCAGAACCTGGCTACATGCAAATTTGTCTGTCCCTGGCCCAGTGCATCATGGGAACAGGGCAGACCAAACTACCAAGCCAATGCTTTTACTGGAAAGGAAACAAGCTTCCGGGGACCGGTTTCTGGCATTACAGCCGTCTTCGGCCCGGCTTGCTTGAATCCTGATGGTGCAGTGAGCAAGGGACTCACATCTGAGCATACCCTTCCACGCTTATGGTGGACAAAACGATTCAGAAAAGGGGGTGGTGATGGACAGAGTATCTGAATTAAGCAGAACACTCCTACCCAGTCAACAGATCAGGGCTTGATCCATCATCGTTTTTTAAATCACTTCACGATCCCAGCTCAGAACCTGGCTACATGCAAATTAGTCTGTCCTTGGCCCAGTGCATCATGGGAACAGGGCAGACAAAACTACCAGCCAATTCTTTTACTGGAAAGAAAACAAGCTTCCGGGGACCGTTTTCTGGCATGACAGCCATCTTCGGACCGGCTTGCTTGAATCCTGATGGTGCAGTGAGCAAGGAACTCACATCTGAGCATACCCTTCCACGCTTATGGTGGACAAAACGATTCAGAAAAGGGGGTGGTGATGGACAGAGTATCTGAATTAAGCAGAACACTCCTACCCAGTCAACAGATCAGGGCTTGATCCATCACCGTTTTTTAGCTCACTTCACCATCCCAGCTCAGAACCTGGCTACATGCAAATTAGTCTGTCCCTGGCCCAGTGCATCATGGGAACAGGGCAGACCAAACTACCAAGCCAATTCTTTTACTGGAAAGGAAACAAGCTTCCGGGGACTGGTTTCCGGCATTACAGCCGTCTTCGGCCCGGCTTGCTTGAATCCTGATGGTGCAGTGAGCAAGGGACTCACTTCTGAGCATACCCTTCCACGCTTATGGTGGACAAAACGATTCAGAAAAGGGGGTGGTGATGGACAGAGTATCTGAATTAAGCAGAACACTCCTACCCAGTCAACAGATCAGGCTTGATCCATCACCGTTTTTTAGCTCACTTCACCATCCCAGCTCAGAACCTGGCTACATGCAAATTAGTCTGTCCCTGGCCCAGTGCATCATGGGAACAGGGCAGACCAAACTACCAAGCCAATTCTTTTACTGGAAAGGAAACAAGCTTCCGGGGACCAGTTTCTGGCAATACAGCCGTCTTCGGCCCGGCTTGCTTGAATCCTGATGGTGCAGTGAGCAAGGGACTCACATCTGAGCATACCCTTCCACGCTTATGGTGGACAAAACGATTCAGTAAAGGGGTTGGTGATGGACAGAGTATCTGAATTAAGCAGAAGACTCCTACCCAGTCAACAGATCAGGGCTTGATCCATCACCGTTTTTTAGCTCACTTCACCATCCCAGCTCAGAACCTGGCTACATGCAAATTAGTCTGTCCCTGGCCCAGTGCATCATGGGAACAGGGAAGACCAAACTACCAAGCCAATTCTTTTACTGGAAAGGAAACAAGCTTCCGGGGACCGGTTTCTGGCATTACAGCCGTCTTCGGCCCGGCTTGCTTGAATCCTGATGGTGCAGTGAGCAAGGGACTCACATCTGAGCATACCCTTCCACGCTTATGGTGGACAAAACGATTCAGAAAAGGGGGTGGTGATGGACAGAGTATCTGAATTAAGCAGAACACTCCTACCCAGTCAACAGATCAGGGCTTGATCCATCACCGTTTTTTAAATCACTTCACGATCCCAGCTCAGAACCTGGCTACATGCAAATTAGTCTGTCCTTGGCCCAGTGCATCATGGGAACAGGGCAGACAAAACTACCAGCCAATTCTTTCACTGGAAAGAAAACAAGCTTCCAGGGACCGGTTTCAGCATTACAGCCATCTTCGGACCGGCTTGCTTGAATCCTGATGGTGCAGTGAGCAAGGAACTCACATCTGAGCATACCCTTCCAAGCTTATGGTGGACAAAACGATTCCGAAAAGGGGGTGGTGATGGACAGAGTATCTGAATTAAGCAGAACACTCCTACCCAGTCAACAGATCAGGGCTTGATCCATCACCGTTTTTTAGCTCACTTCACCATCCCAGCTCAGAACCTGGCTACATGCAAATTAGTCTGTCCCTGGCCCAGTGCATCATGGGAACAGGGCAGACCAAACTACCAAGCCAATTCTTTTACTGGAAAGGAAACAAGCTTCCGGGGACCGGTTTCTGGCATTACAGCCGTCTTCGCACCGGCTTGCTTGAATCCTGATGGTGCAGTGAGCAAGGGACTCACATCTGAGCATACCCTTCCACGCTTATGGTGGACAAAACGATTCAGAAAAGGGGGTGGTGATGGACAGAGTATCTGAATTAAGCAGAACACTCCTACCCAGTCAACAGATCAGGGCTTGATCCATCACCGTTTTTTAGCTCACTTCACCATCCCAGCTCAGAACCTGGCTACATGCAAATTAGTCTGTCCCTGGCCCAGTGCATCATGGGAACAGGGCAGACCAAACTACCAAGCCAATTCTTTTACGGGAAAGGAAACCAGCTTCCGGGGACCGGTTTCTGGCATTACAGCCGTCTTCGGCCCGGCTTGCTTGAATCCTGATGGTGCAGTGAGCAAGGGACTCATATCTGAGCATACCCTTCCACGCTTATGGTGGACAAAACGATTCAGAAAAGGGGGTGGTGATGGACAGAGTATCTGAATTAAGCAGAACACTCCTACCTAGTCAACAGATCAGGGCTTGATCCATCACCGTTTTTTAGCTCACTTCACCATCCCAGCTCAGAACCTGGCTACATGCCAATTAGTCTGTCCCTGGCCCAGTGCATCATGGGAACAGGGCAGACAAAACTACCAAGCCAATTCTTTTACTGGAAAGGAAACAAGCTTCCGGGGACCGGTTTCTGGCATTACAGCCGTCTTCGGCCCGGCTTGCTTGAATCCTGATGGTGCAGTGAGCAAGGGACTCACATCTGAGGATACCCTTCCACGCTTATGGTGGACAAAACGATTCAGAAAAGGGGGTGGTGATGGACAGAGTATCTGAATTAAGCAGAACACTCCTACCCAGTCAACAGATCAGGGCTTGATCCATCACCGTTTTTTAGCTCACTTCACCATCCCAGCTCAGAACCTGGCTACATGCAAATTAGTCTGTCCCTGGCCCAGTGCATCATGGGAACAGGGCAGACCAAACTACCAAGCCAATTCTTTTACTGGAAAGGAAACAAGCTTACGGGGACCGGTTTCTGGCATTACAGCCGTCTTTGGCCCGGCTTGCTTGAATCCTGATGGTGCAGTGAGCAAGGGACTCATATCTGAGCATACCCTTCCACGCTTATGGTGGACAAAACGATTCAGAAAAGGGGGTGGTGATGGACAGAGTATCTGAATTAAGCAGAACACTCCTACCTAGTCAACAGATCAGGGCTTGATCCATCACCGTTTTTTAGCTCACTTCACCATCCCAGCTCAGAACCTGGCTACATGCCAATTAGTCTGTCCCTGGCCCAGTGCATCATGGGAACAGGGCAGACAAAACTACCAAGCCAATTCTTTTACTGGAAAGGAAACAAGCTTCCGGGGACCGGTTTCTGGCATTACAGCCGTCTTCGGCCCGGCTTGCTTGAATCCTGATGGTGCAGTGAGCAAGGGACTCACATCTGAGGATACCCTTCCACGCTTATGGTGGACAAAACGATTCAGAAAAGGGGGTGGTGATGGACAGAGTATCTGAATTAAGCAGAACACTCCTACCCAGTCAACAGATCAGGGCTTGATCCATCACCGTTTTTTAGCTCACTTCACCATCCCAGCTCAGAACCTGGCTACATGCAAATTAGTCTGTCCCTGGCCCAGTGCATCATGGGAACAGGGCAGACCAAACTACCAAGCCAATTCTTTTACTGGAAAGGAAACAAGCTTACGGGGACCGGTTTCTGGCATTACAGCCGTCTTTGGCCCGGCTTGCTTGAATCCTGATGGTGCAGTGAGCAAGGGACTCACACCTGAGCATACCCTTCCACGCTTATGGTGGACAAAACGATTCAGAAAAGGGGGTGGTGATGGACAGAGTATCTGAATTAAGCAGAACACTCCTACCCAGTCAACAGATCAGGGCTTAATCCATCACCGTTTTTTAACTCACTTCACCATCCTAGCTCAGAACCTGGCTACATGCAAATTAGTCTGTCCCTGGCCCAGTGCATCATGGGAACAGGGCAGACAGAACTACCAAGCCAATTATTTTACTGGAAAGAAAACAAGCTTCCGGGGACCGGTTTCTGGCATTACAGCCATCTTCTGCCCGGCTTGCTTGAATCCTGATGGTGCAGTGAGCAAGGGACTCACATCTGAGCATACCCTTCCACACTTATGGTGGACAAAACGATTCAGAAAAGGGGGTGGTGATGGACAGAGTATCTGAATTAAGCAGAACACTCCTACCCAGTCAACAGATCAGGGCTTGATCCATCATCGTTTTTTAAATCACTTCACGATCCCAGCTCAGAACCTGGCTACATGCAAATTAGTCTGTCCTTGGCCCAGTGCATCATGGGAACAGGGCAGACAAAACTACCAGCCAATTCTTTTACTGGAAAGAAAACAAGCTTCCGGGGACCGTTTTCTGGCATGACAGCCATCTTCGGACCGGCTTGCTTGAATCCTGATGGTGCAGTGAGCAAGGAACTCACATCTGAGCATACCCTTCCACGCTTATGGTGGACAAAACGATTCAGAAAAGGGGGTGGTGATGGACAGAGTATCTGAATTAAGCAGAACACTCCTACCCAGTCAACAGATCAGGGCTTGATCCATCACCGTTTTTTAGCTCACTTCACCATCCCAGCTCAGAACCTGGCTACATGCAAATTAGTCTGTCCCTGGCCCAGTGCATCATGGGAACAGGGCAGACCAAACTACCAAGCCAATTCTTTTACTGGAAAGGAAACAAGCTTCCGGGGACCGGTTTCTGGCATTACAGCCGTCTTCGCACCGGCTTGCTTGAATCCTGATGGTGCAGTGAGCAAGGGACTCACATCTGAGCATACCCTTCCACGCTTATGGTGGACAAAACGATTCAGAAAAGGGGGTGGTGATGGACAGAGTATCTGAATTAAGCAGAACACTCCTACCCAGTCAACAGATCAGGGCTTGATCCATCACCGTTTTTTAGCTCACTTCACCATCCCAGCTCAGAACCTGGCTACATGCAAATTAGTCTGTCCCTGGCCCAGTGCATCATGGGAACAGGGCAGACCAAACTACCAAGCCAATTCTTTTACGGGAAAGGAAACCAGCTTCCGGGGACCGGTTTCTGGCATTACAGCCGTCTTCGGCCCGGCTTGCTTGAATCCTGATGGTGCAGTGAGCAAGGGACTCATATCTGAGCATACCCTTCCACGCTTATGGTGGACAAAACGATTCAGAAAAGGGGGTGGTGATGGACAGAGTATCTGAATTAAGCAGAACACTCCTACCTAGTCAACAGATCAGGGCTTGATCCATCACCGTTTTTTAGCTCACTTCACCATCCCAGCTCAGAACCTGGCTACATGCCAATTAGTCTGTCCCTGGCCCAGTGCATCATGGGAACAGGGCAGACAAAACTACCAAGCCAATTCTTTTACTGGAAAGGAAACAAGCTTCCGGGGACCGGTTTCTGGCATTACAGCCGTCTTCGGCCCGGCTTGCTTGAATCCTGATGGTGCAGTGAGCAAGGGACTCACATCTGAGGATACCCTTCCACGCTTATGGTGGACAAAACGATTCAGAAAAGGGGGTGGTGATGGACAGAGTATCTGAATTAAGCAGAACACTCCTACCCAGTCAACAGATCAGGGCTTGATCCATCACCGTTTTTTAGCTCACTTCACCATCCCAGCTCAGAACCTGGCTACATGCAAATTAGTCTGTCCCTGGCCCAGTGCATCATGGGAACAGGGCAGACCAAACTACCAAGCCAATTCTTTTACTGGAAAGGAAACAAGCTTACGGGGACCGGTTTCTGGCATTACAGCCGTCTTTGGCCCGGCTTGCTTGAATCCTGATGGTGCAGTGAGCAAGGGACTCACACCTGAGCATACCCTTCCACGCTTATGGTGGACAAAACGATTCAGAAAAGGGGGTGGTGATGGACAGAGTATCTGAATTAAGCAGAACACTCCTACCCAGTCAACAGATCAGGGCTTAATCCATCACCGTTTTTTAACTCACTTCACCATCCTAGCTCAGAACCTGGCTACATGCAAATTAGTCTGTCCCTGGCCCAGTGCATCATGGGAACAGGGCAGACAGAACTACCAAGCCAATTATTTTACTGGAAAGAAAACAAGCTTCCGGGGACCGGTTTCTGGCATTACAGCCATCTTCTGCCCGGCTTGCTTGAATCCTGATGGTGCAGTGAGCAAGGGACTCACATCTGAGCATACCCTTCCACACTTATGGTGGACAAAACGATTCAGAAAAGGGGCTGGTGATGGACGGAGTATCTGAATTAAGCAGAACACTCCTACCCAGTCAACAGATCAGGGCTTGATCCATCACCGTTTTTTAGCTCACTTCACCATCCCAGCTCAGAACCTGGCTACATGCAAATTTGTCTGTCCCTGGCCCAGTGCATCATGGGAACAGGGCAGACCAAACTACCAAGCCAATGCTTTTACTGGAAAGGAAACAAGCTTCCGGGGACCGGTTTCTGGCATTACAGCCGTCTTCGGCCCGGCTTGCTTGAATCCTGATGGTGCAGTGAGCAAGGGGCTCACATCTGAGCATACCCTTCCACGCTTATGATGGACAAAACGATTCAGAAAAGGGGGTGGTGATGGACAGAGTATCTGAATTAAGCAGAACACTCCTACCCAGTCAACAGATCAGGGCTTGATCCATCATAGTTTTTTAAATCACTTCACGATCCCAGCTCAGAACCTGGCTACATGCAAATTAGTCTGTCCTTGGCCCAGTGCATCATGGGAACAGGGCAGACAAAACTACCAGCCAATTCTTTTACTGGAAAGAAAACAAGCTTCCGGGGACCGGTTTCTGGCATGACAGCCATCTTCGGACCGGCTTGCTTGAATCCTGATGGTGCAGTGAGCAAGGAACTCACATCTGAGCATACCCTTCCACGCTTATGGTGGACAAAACGATTCAGAAAAGGGGGTGGTGATGGACAGAGTATCTGAATTAAGCAGAACACTGCTACCCAGTCAACAGATCAGGGCTTGATCCATCACCGTTTTTTAGCTCACTTCACCATCCCAGCTCAGAACCTGGCTACATGCAAATTAGTCTGTCCCTGGCCCAGTGCATCATGGGAACAGGGCAGACCAAACTACCAAGCCAATTCTTTTACTGGAAAGGAAACAAGCTTCCGGGGACTGGTTTCCGGCATTACAGCCGTCTTCGGCCCGGCTTGCTTGAATCCTGATGGTGCAGTAAGCAAGGGACTCACTTCTGAGCATACCCTTCCACGCTTATGGTGGACAAAACGATTCAGAAAAGGGGGTGGTGATGGACAGAGTATCTGAATTAAGCAGAACACTCCTACCCAGTCAACAGATCAGGCTTGATCCATCACCGTTTTTTAGCTCACTTCACCATCCCAGCTCAGAACCTGGCTACATGCAAATTAGTCTGTCCCTGGCCCAGTGCATCATGGGAACAGGGCAGACCAAACTACCAAGCCAATTCTTTTACTGGAAAGGAAACAAGCTTAAGGGGACCAGTTTCTGGCATTACAGCCGTCTTCGGCCCGGCTTGCTTGAATCCTGATGGTGCAGTGAGCAAGGGACTCACATCTGAGCATACCCTTCCACGCTTATGGTGGACAAAACGATTCAGAAAAGGGGTTGGTGATGGACAGAGTATCTGAATTAAGCAGAAGACTCCTACCCAGTCAACAGATCAGGGCTTGATCCATCGCCGTTTTTTAGCTCACTTCACCATCCCAGCTCAGAACCTGGCTACATGCAAATTAGTCTGTCCCTGGCCCAGTGCATCATGGGAACAGGGAAGACCAAACTACCAAGCCAATTCTTTTACTGGAAAGGAAACAAGCTTCCGGGGACCGGTTTCTGGCATTACAGCCGTCTTCGGCCCGGCTTGCTTGAATCCTGATGGTGCAGTGAGCAAGGGACTCACATCTGAGCATACCCTTCCACGCTTATGGTGGACAAAACGATTCAGAAAAGGGGGTGGTGATGGACAGAGTATCTGAATTAAGCAGAACACTCCTACCCAGTCAACAGATCAGGGCTTGATCCATCACCGTTTTTTAAATCACTACACGATCCCAGCTCAGAACCTGGCTACATGCAAATTAGTCTGTCCTTGGCCCAGTGCATCATGGGAACAGGGCAGACAAAACTACCAGCCAATTCTTTTACTGGAAAGAAAACAAGCTTCCAGGGACCGGTTTCAGCATTACAGCCATCTTCGGACCGGCTTGCTTGAATCCTGATGGTGCAGTGAGCAAGGAACTCACATCTGAGCATACCCTTCCAAGCTTATGGTGGACAAAACGATTCAGAAAAGGGGGTGGTGATGGACAGAGTATCTGAATTAAGCAGAACACTCCTACCCAGTCAACAGATCAGGGCTTGATCCATCACCGTTTTTTAGCTCACTTCACCATCCCAGCTTAGAACCTGGCTACATGCAAATTAGTCTGTCCCTGGCCCAGTGCATCATGGGAACAGGGTAGACCAAACTACCAAGCCAATTCTTTTACTGGAAAGGAAACAAGCTTCCGGGGACCGGTTTCTGGCATTACAGTCGTCTTCGGCCCGGCTTGCTTGAATCCTGATGGTGCAGTGAGCAAGGGACTCCCTTCTGAGCATACCCTTCCACGCTTATGGTGGACAAAACGATTCAGAAAAGGGGGTGGTGATGGACAGAGTATCTAAATTAAGCAGAACACTCCTACCCAGTCAACAGATCAGGGCTTGATCCATCACCTTTTTTAGCTCACGTCACCATCCCAGCTCAGAACCTGGCTACATGCAAATTAGTCTGTCCCTGGCCCAGTGCATCATGGGAACAGGGCAGACCAAACTACCAAGCCAATTCTTTTACTGGAAAGGAAACAAGCTTCCGGGGACCGGTTTCTGGCATTACAGCCGTCTGCGGCCCGGCTTGCTTGAATCCTGATGGTGCAGTGAGCAAGGGACTCATATCTGAGCATACCCTTCCACGCTTATGGTGGACAAAACGATTCAGAAAAGGGGCTGGTGATGGACAGAGTATCTGAATTAAGCAGAACACTCCTACCCAGTCAACAGATCAGGGCTTGATCCATCACCGTTTTTTAGCTCACTTCACCATCCCAGCTCAGAACCTGGCTACATGCAAATTTGTCTGTCCCTGGCCCAGTGCATCATGGGAACAGGGCAGACCAAACTACCAAGCCAATGCTTTTACTGGAAAGGAAACAAGCTTCCGGGGACCGGTTTCTGGCATTACAGCCGTCTTCGGCCCGGCTTGCTTGAATCCTGATGGTGCAGTGAGCAAGGGACTCACATCTGAGCATACCCTTCCACGCTTATGGTGGACAAAACGATTCAGAAAAGGGGGTGGTGATGGACAGAGTATCTGAATTAAGCAGAACACTCCTACCCAGTCAACAGATCAGGGCTTGATCCATCATCGTTTTTTAAATCACTTCACGATCCCAGCTCAGAACCTGGCTACATGCAAATTAGTCTGTCCTTGGCCCAGTGCATCATGGGAACAGGGCAGACAAAACTACCAGCCAATTCTTTTACTGGAAAGAAAACAAGCTTCCGGGGACCGTTTTCTGGCATGACAGCCATCTTCGGACCGGCTTGCTTGAATCCTGATGGTGCAGTGAGCAAGGAACTCACATCTGAGCATACCCTTCCACGCTTATGGTGGACAAAACGATTCAGAAAAGGGGGTGGTGATGGACAGAGTATCTGAATTAAGCAGAACACTCCTACCCAGTCAACAGATCAGGGCTTGATCCATCACCGTTTTTTAGCTCACTTCACCATCCCAGCTCAGAACCTGGCTACATGCAAATTAGTCTGTCCCTGGCCCAGTGCATCATGGGAACAGGGCAGACCAAACTACCAAGCCAATTCTTTTACTGGAAAGGAAACAAGCTTCCGGGGACTGGTTTCCGGCATTACAGCCGTCTTCGGCCCGGCTTGCTTGAATCCTGATGGTGCAGTGAGCAAGGGACTCACTTCTGAGCATACCCTTCCACGCTTATGGTGGACAAAACGATTCAGAAAAGGGGGTGGTGATGGACAGAGTATCTGAATTAAGCAGAACACTCCTACCCAGTCAACAGATCAGGCTTGATCCATCACCGTTTTTTAGCTCACTTCACCATCCCAGCTCAGAACCTGGCTACATGCAAATTAGTCTGTCCCTGGCCCAGTGCATCATGGGAACAGGGCAGACCAAACTACCAAGCCAATTCTTTTACTGGAAAGGAAACAAGCTTCCGGGGACCAGTTTCTGGCAATACAGCCGTCTTCGGCCCGGCTTGCTTGAATCCTGATGGTGCAGTGAGCAAGGGACTCACATCTGAGCATACCCTTCCACGCTTATGGTGGACAAAACGATTCAGTAAAGGGGTTGGTGATGGACAGAGTATCTGAATTAAGCAGAAGACTCCTACCCAGTCAACAGATCAGGGCTTGATCCATCACCGTTTTTTAGCTCACTTCACCATCCCAGCTCAGAACCTGGCTACATGCAAATTAGTCTGTCCCTGGCCCAGTGCATCATGGGAACAGGGAAGACCAAACTACCAAGCCAATTCTTTTACTGGAAAGGAAACAAGCTTCCGGGGACCGGTTTCTGGCATTACAGCCGTCTTCGGCCCGGCTTGCTTGAATCCTGATGGTGCAGTGAGCAAGGGACTCACATCTGAGCATACCCTTCCACGCTTATGGTGGACAAAACGATTCAGAAAAGGGGGTGGTGATGGACAGAGTATCTGAATTAAGCAGAACACTCCTACCCAGTCAACAGATCAGGGCTTGATCCATCACCGTTTTTTAAATCACTTCACGATCCCAGCTCAGAACCTGGCTACATGCAAATTAGTCTGTCCTTGGCCCAGTGCATCATGGGAACAGGGCAGACAAAACTACCAGCCAATTCTTTCACTGGAAAGAAAACAAGCTTCCAGGGACCGGTTTCAGCATTACAGCCATCTTCGGACCGGCTTGCTTGAATCCTGATGGTGCAGTGAGCAAGGAACTCACATCTGAGCATACCCTTCCAAGCTTATGGTGGACAAAACGATTCAGAAAAGGGGGTGGTGATGGACAGAGTATTTGAATTAAGCAGAACACTCCTACCCAGTCAACAGATCAGGGCTTGATCCATCACCGTTTTTTAGCTCACTTCACCATCCCAGCTCGGAACCTGGCTACATGCAAATTAGTCTGTCCCTGGCCCAGTGCATCATGGGAACAGGGCAGACCAAACTACCAAGCCAATTCTTTTACTGGAAAGGAAACAAGCTTCCGGGGACTGGTTTCCGGCATTACAGCCGTCTTCGGCCCGGCTTGCTTGAATCCTGATGGTGCAGTGAGCAAGGGACTCACTTCTGAGCATACCCTTCCACGCTTATGGTGGACAAAACGATTCCGAAAAGGGGGTGGTGATGGACAGAGTATCTGAATTAAGCAGAACACTCCTACCCAGTCAACAGATCAGGGCTTGATCCATCACCGTTTTTTAGCTCACTTCACCATCCCAGCTCAGAACCTGGCTACATGCAAATTAGTCTGTCCCTGGCCCAGTGCATCATGGGAACAGGGCAGACCAAACTACCAAGCCAATTCTTTTACTGGAAAGGAAACAAGCTTCCGGGGACCGGTTTCTGGCATTACAGCCGTCTTCGCACCGGCTTGCTTGAATCCTGATGGTGCAGTGAGCAAGGGACTCACATCTGAGCATACCCTTCCACGCTTATGGTGGACAAAACGATTCAGAAAAGGGGGTGGTGATGGACAGAGTATCTGAATTAAGCAGAACACTCCTACCCAGTCAACAGATCAGGGCTTGATCCATCACCGTTTTTTAGCTCACTTCACCATCCCAGCTCAGAACCTGGCTACATGCAAATTAGTCTGTCCCTGGCCCAGTGCATCATGGGAACAGGGCAGACCAAACTACCAAGCCAATTCTTTTACGGGAAAGGAAACCAGCTTCCGGGGACCGGTTTCTGGCATTACAGCCGTCTTCGGCCCGGCTTGCTTGAATCCTGATGGTGCAGTGAGCAAGGGACTCATATCTGAGCATACCCTTCCACGCTTATGGTGGACAAAACGATTCAGAAAAGGGGGTGGTGATGGACAGAGTATCTGAATTAAGCAGAACACTCCTACCTAGTCAACAGATCAGGGCTTGATCCATCACCGTTTTTTAGCTCACTTCACCATCCCAGCTCAGAACCTGGCTACATGCCAATTAGTCTGTCCCTGGCCCAGTGCATCATGGGAACAGGGCAGACAAAACTACCAAGCCAATTCTTTTACTGGAAAGGAAACAAGCTTCCGGGGACCGGTTTCTGGCATTACAGCCGTCTTCGGCCCGGCTTGCTTGAATCCTGATGGTGCAGTGAGCAAGGGACTCACATCTGAGGATACCCTTCCACGCTTATGGTGGACAAAACGATTCAGAAAAGGGGGTGGTGATGGACAGAGTATCTGAATTAAGCAGAACACTCCTACCCAGTCAACAGATCAGGGCTTGATCCATCACCGTTTTTTAGCTCACTTCACCATCCCAGCTCAGAACCTGGCTACATGCAAATTAGTCTGTCCCTGGCCCAGTGCATCATGGGAACAGGGCAGACCAAACTACCAAGCCAATTCTTTTACTGGAAAGGAAACAAGCTTACGGGGACCGGTTTCTGGCATTACAGCCGTCTTTGGCCCGGCTTGCTTGAATCCTGATGGTGCAGTGAGCAAGGGACTCATATCTGAGCATACCCTTCCACGCTTATGGTGGACAAAACGATTCAGAAAAGGGGGTGGTGATGGACAGAGTATCTGTATTAAGCAGAACACTCCTACCTAGTCAACAGATCAGGGCTTGATCCATCACCGTTTTTTAGCTCACTTCACCATCCCAGCTCAGAACCTGGCTACATGCCAATTAGTCTGTCCCTGGCCCAGTGCATCATGGGAACAGGGCAGACAAAACTACCAAGCCAATTCTTTTACTGGAAAGGAAACAAGCTTCCGGGGACCGGTTTCTGGCATTACAGCCGTCTTCGGCCCGGCTTGCTTGAATCCTGATGGTGCAGTGAGCAAGGGACTCACATCTGAGGATACCCTTCCACGCTTATGGTGGACAAAACGATTCAGAAAAGGGGGTGGTGATGGACAGAGTATCTGAATTAAGCAGAACACTCCTACCCAGTCAACAGATCAGGGCTTGATCCATCACCGTTTTTTAGCTCACTTCACCATCCCAGCTCAGAACCTGGCTACATGCAAATTAGTCTGTCCCTGGCCCAGTGCATCATGGGAACAGGGCAGACCAAACTACCAAGCCAATTCTTTTACTGGAAAGGAAACAAGCTTACGGGGACCGGTTTCTGGCATTACAGCCGTCTTTGGCCCGGCTTGCTTGAATCCTGATGGTGCAGTGAGCAAGGGACTCACACCTGAGCATACCCTTCCACGCTTATGGT
The DNA here is from genome assembly GCF_964263255.1 of Lissotriton vulgaris. Lineage (NCBI taxonomy): Eukaryota > Metazoa > Chordata > Amphibia > Caudata > Salamandridae > Lissotriton > Lissotriton vulgaris. The sequence goes on from NW_028241213.1 coordinate 140,481, forward strand.
GGACAAAACGATTCAGAAAAGGGGGTGGTGATGGACAGAGTATCTGAATTAAGCAGAACACTCCTACCCAGTCAACAGATCAGGGCTTAATCCATCACCGTTTTTTAACTCACTTCACCATCCTAGCTCAGAACCTGGCTACATGCAAATTAGTCTGTCCCTGGCCCAGTGCATCATGGGAACAGGGCAGACAGAACTACCAAGCCAATTATTTTACTGGAAAGAAAACAAGCTTCCGGGGACCGGTTTCTGGCATTACAGCCATCTTCTGCCCGGCTTGCTTGAATCCTGATGGTGCAGTGAGCAAGGGACTCACATCTGAGCATACCCTTCCACACTTATGGTGGACAAAACGATTCAGAAAAGGGGGTGGTGATGGACAGAGTATCTGAATTAAGCAGAACACTCCTACCCAGTCAACAGATCAGGGCTTGATCCATCATCGTTTTTTAAATCACTTCACGATCCCAGCTCAGAACCTGGCTACATGCAAATTAGTCTGTCCTTGGCCCAGTGCATCATGGGAACAGGGCAGACAAAACTACCAGCCAATTCTTTTACTGGAAAGAAAACAAGCTTCCGGGGACCGTTTTCTGGCATGACAGCCATCTTCGGACCGGCTTGCTTGAATCCTGATGGTGCAGTGAGCAAGGAACTCACATCTGAGCATACCCTTCCACGCTTATGGTGGACAAAACGATTCAGAAAAGGGGGTGGTGATGGACAGAGTATCTGAATTAAGCAGAACACTCCTACCCAGTCAACAGATCAGGGCTTGATCCATCACCGTTTTTTAGCTCACTTCACCATCCCAGCTCAGAACCTGGCTACATGCAAATTAGTCCGTCCCTGGCCCAGTGCATCATGGGAACAGGGCAGACCAAACTACCAAGCCAATTCTTTTACTGGAAAGGAAACAAGCTTCCGGGGACCGGTTTCTGGCATTACAGCCGTCTTCGCACCGGCTTGCTTGAATCCTGATGGTGCAGTGAGCAAGGGACTCACATCTGAGCATACCCTTCCACGCTTATGGTGGACAAAACGATTCAGAAAAGGGGGTGGTGATGGACAGAGTATCTGAATTAAGCAGAACACTCCTACCCAGTCAACAGATCAGGGCTTGATCCATCACCGTTTTTTAGCTCACTTCACCATCCCAGCTCAGAACCTGGCTACATGCAAATTAGTCTGTCCCTGGCCCAGTGCATCATGGGAACAGGGCAGACCAAACTACCAAGCCAATTCTTTTACGGGAAAGGAAACCAGCTTCCGGGGACCGGTTTCTGGCATTACAGCCGTCTTCGGCCCGGCTTGCTTGAATCCTGATGGTGCAGTGAGCAAGGGACTCATATCTGAGCATACCCTTCCACGCTTATGGTGGACAAAACGATTCAGAAAAGGGGGTGGTGATGGACAGAGTATCTGAATTAAGCAGAACACTCCTACCTAGTCAACAGATCAGGGCTTGATCCATCACCGTTTTTTAGCTCACTTCACCATCCCAGCTCAGAACCTGGCTACATGCCAATTAGTCTGTCCCTGGCCCAGTGCATCATGGGAACAGGGCAGACAAAACTACCAAGCCAATTCTTTTACTGGAAAGGAAACAAGCTTCCGGGGACCGGTTTCTGGCATTACAGCCGTCTTCGGCCCGGCTTGCTTGAATCCTGATGGTGCAGTGAGCAAGGGACTCACATCTGAGGATACCCTTCCACGCTTATGGTGGACAAAACGATTCAGAAAAGGGGGTGGTGATGGACAGAGTATCTGAATTAAGCAGAACACTCCTACCCAGTCAACAGATCAGGGCTTGATCCATCACCGTTTTTTAGCTCACTTCACCATCCCAGCTCAGAACCTGGCTACATGCAAATTAGTCTGTCCCTGGCCCAGTGCATCATGGGAACAGGGCAGACCAAACTACCAAGCCAATTCTTTTACTGGAAAGGAAACAAGCTTACGGGGACCGGTTTCTGGCATTACAGCCGTCTTTGGCCCGGCTTGCTTGAATCCTGATGGTGCAGTGAGCAAGGGACTCACACCTGAGCATACCCTTCCACGCTTATGGTGGACAAAACGATTCAGAAAAGGGGGTGGTGATGGACAGAGTATCTGAATTAAGCAGAACACTCCTACCCAGTCAACAGATCAGGGCTTAATCCATCACCGTTTTTTAACTCACTTCACCATCCTAGCTCAGAACCTGGCTACATGCAAATTAGTCTGTCCCTGGCCCAGTGCATCATGGGAACAGGGCAGACAGAACTACCAAGCCAATTATTTTACTGGAAAGAAAACAAGCTTCCGGGGACCGGTTTCTGGCATTACAGCCATCTTCTGCCCGGCTTGCTTGAATCCTGATGGTGCAGTGAGCAAGGGACTCACATCTGAGCATACCCTTCCACACTTATGGTGGACAAAACGATTCAGAAAAGGGGGTGGTGATGGACAGAGTATCTGAATTAAGCAGAACACTCCTACCCAGTCAACAGATCAGGGCTTGATCCATCACCGTTTTTTAGCTCACTTCACCATCCCAGCTTAAACCTGGCTACATGCAAATTAGTCTGTCCCTGGCCCAGTGCATCATGGGAACAGGGCAGACCAAACTACCAAGCCAATTCTTTTACTGGAAAGGAAACAAGCTTCCGGGGACCGGTTTCTGGCATTACAGTCGTCTTCGGCCCGGCTTGCTTGAATCCTGATGGTGCAGTGAGCAAGGGACTCCCTTCTGAGCATACCCTTCCACGCTTATGGTGGACAAAACGATTCAGAAAAGGGGGTGGTGATGGACAGAGTATCTAAATTAAGCAGAACACTCCTACCCAGTCAACAGATCAGGGCTTGATCCATCACCTTTTTTAGCTCACTTCACCATCCCAGCTCAGAACCTGGCTACATGCAAATTAGTCTGTCCCTGGCCCAGTGCATCATGGGAACAGGGCAGACCAAACTACCAAGCCAATTCTTTTACTGGAAAGGAAACAAGCTTCCGGGGACCGTTTTCTGGCATTACAGCCGTCTGCGGCCCGGCTTGCTTGAATCCTGATGGTGCAGTGAGCAAGGGACTCATATCTAAGCATACCCTTCCACGCTTATGGTGGACAAAACGATTCAGAAAAGGGGGTGGTGATGGACAGAGTATCTGAATTAAGCAGAACACTCCTACCCAGTCAACAGATCAGGGCTTGATCCATCACCGTTTTTTAGCTCACTTCACCATCCCAGCTCAGAACCTGGCTACATGCAAATTAGTCTGTCCCTGGCCCAGTGCATCATGGGAACAGGGCAGACCAAACTACCAAGCCAATTCTTTTACTGGAAAGGAAACAAGCTTCCGGGGACCAGTTTCAGGCATTACAGCCGTCTTCGGCCCGGCTTGCTTGAATCCTGATGGTGCAGTGAGCAAGGGACTCACATCTGAGCATACCCTTCCACGCTTATGGTGGACAAAACGATTCAGAAAAGGGGTTGGTGATGGACAGAGTATCTGAATTAAGCAGAAGACTCCTACCCAGTCAACAGATCAGGGCTTGATCCATCACCGTTTTTTAGCTCACTTCACCATCCCAGCTCAGAACCTGGCTACATGCAAATTAGTCTGTCCCTGGCCCAGTGCATCATGGGAACAGGGAAGACCAAACTACCAAGCCAATTCTTTTACTGGAAAGGAAACAAGCTTCCGGGGACCGGTTTCTGGCATTACAGCCGTCTTCGGCCCGGCTTGCTTGAATCCTGATGGTGCAGTGAGCAAGGGACTCACATCTGAGCATACCCTTCCACGCTTATGGTGGACAAAACGATTCAGAAAAGGGGGTGGTGATGGACAGAGTATCTAAATTAAGCAGAACACTCCTACCCAGTCAACAGATCAGGGCTTGATCCATCACCGTTTTTTAAATCACTTCACGATCCCAGCTCAGAGCCTGGCTACATGCAAATTAGTCTGTCCTTGGCCCAGTGCATCATGGGAACAGGGCAGACAAAACTACCAGCCAATTCTTTCACTGGAAAGAAAACAAGCTTCCAGGGACCGGTTTCAGCATTACACCCATCTTCGGACCGGCTTGCTTGAATCCTGATGGTGCAGTGAGCAAGGAACTCACATCTGAGCATACCCTTCCAAGCTTATGATGGACAAAACGATTCAGAAAAGGGGGTGGTGATGGACAGAGTATCTGAATTAAGCAGAACACTCCTACCCAGTCAACAGATCAGGGCTTGATCCATCACCGTTTTTTAGCTCACTTCACCATCCCAGCTCAGAACCTGGCTACATGCAAATTAGTCTGTCCCTGGCCCAGTGCATCATGGGAACAGGGCAGACCAAACTACCAAGCCAATTCTTTTACTGGAAAGGAAACAAGCTTCCGGGGACTGGTTTCCGGCATTACAGCCGTCTTCGGCCCGGCTTGCTTGAATCCTGATGGTGCAGTGAGCAAGGGACTCACTTCTGAGCATACCCTTCCACGCTTATGGTGGATAAAACGATTCCGAAAAGGGGGTAGTGATGGACAGAGTATCTGAATTAAGCAGAACACTCCTACCCAGTCAACAGATCAGGGCTTGATCCATCACCGTTTTTTAGCTCACTTCACCATCCCAGCTCAGAACCTGGCTACATGCAAATTAGTCTGTCCCTGGCCCAGTGCATCATGGGAACAGGGCAGACCAAACTACCAAGCCAATTCTTTTACTGGAAAGGAAACAAGCTTCCGGGGACCGGTTTCTGGCATTACAGCCGTCTTCGCACCGGCTTGCTTGAATCCTGATGGTGCAGTGAGCAAGGGACTCACATCTGAGCATACCCTTCCACGCTTATGGTGGACAAAACGATTCAGAAAAGGGGGTGGTGATGGACAGAGTATCTGAATTAAGCAGAACACTCCTACCCAGTCAACAGATCAGGGCTTGATCCATCACCATTTTTTAGCTCACTTCACCATCCCAGCTCAGAACCTGGCTACATGAAAATTAGTCTGTCCCTGGCCCAGTGCATCATGGGAACAGGGCAGACCAAACTACCAAGCCAATTCTTTTACTGGAAAGGAAACCAGCTTCCGGGGACCGGTTTCTGGCATTACAGCCGTCTTCGGCCCGGCTTGCTTGAATCCTGATGGTGCAGTGAGCAAGGGACTCATATCTGAGCATACCCTTCCACGCTTATGGTGGACAAAACGATTCAGAAAAGGGGGTGGTGATGGACAGAGTATCTGAATTAAGCAGAACACTCCTACCTAGTCAACAGATCAGGGCTTGATCCATCACGGTTTTTTAGCTCACTTCACCATCCCAGCTCAGAACCTGGCTACATGCAAATTAGTCTGTCCCTGGCCCAGTGCATCATGGGAACAGGGCAGACAAAACTACCAAGCCAATTCTTTTACTGGAAAGGAAACAAGCTTCCGGGGACCGGTTTCTGGCATTACAGCCGTCTTCGGCCCGGCTTGCTTGAATCCTGATGGTGCAGTGAGCAAGGGACTCACATCTGAGGATACCCTTCCACGCTTATGGTGGACAAAACGATTCAGAAAAGGGGGTGGTGATGGACAGAGTATCTGAATTAAGCAGAACACTCCTACCCAGTCAACAGATCAGGGCTTGATCCATCACCGTTTTTTAGCTCACTTCACCATCCCAGCTCAGAACCTGGCTACATGCAAATTAGTCTGTCCCTGGCCCAGTGCATCATGGGAACAGGGCAGACCAAACTACCAAGCCAATTCTTTTACTGGAAAGGAAACAAGCTTACGGGGACCGGTTTCTGGCATTACAGCCGTCTTTGGCCTGGCTTGCTTGAATCCTGATGGTGCAGTGAGCAAGGGACTCACACCTGAGCATACCCTTCCACGCTTATGGTGGACAAAACGATTCAGAAAAGGGGGTGGTGATGGACAGAGTATCTGAATTAAGCAGAACACTCCTACCCAGTCAACAGATCAGGGCTTGATCCATCACCGTTTTTTAACTCACTTCACCATCCTAGCTCAGAACCTGGCTACATGCAAATTAGTCTGTCCCTGGCCCAGTGCATCATGGGAACAGGGCAGACAGAACTACCAAGCCAATTATTTTACTGGAAAGAAAACAAGCTTCCGGGGACCGGTTTCTGGCATTACAGCCATCTTCTGCCCGGCTTGCTTGAATCCTGATGGTGCAGTGAGCAAGGGACTCACATCTGAGCATACCCTTCCACACTTATGGTGGACAAAACGATTCAGAAAAGGGGGTGGTGATGGACAGAGTATCTGAATTAAGCAGAACACTCCTACCCAGTCAACAGATCAGGGCTTGATCCATCACCGTTTTTTAGCTCACTTCACCATCCCAGCTCAGAACCTGGCTACATGCAAATTAGTCTGTCCCTGGTCCAGTGCATCATGGGAACAGGGCAGACCAAACTACCAAGCCAATTCTTTTACTGGAAAGGAAACCAGCTTCCGGGGACCGGTTTCTGGCATTACAGCCGTCTTCGGCCCGGCTTGCTTGAATCCTGATGGTGCAGTGAGCAAGGGACTCATATCTGAGCATACCCTTCCACGCTTATGGTGGACAAAACGATTCAGAAAAGGGGGTGGTGATGGACAGAGTATCTGAATTAAGCAGAACACTCCTACCTAGTCAACAGATCAGGGCTTGATCCATCACCGTTTTTTAGCTCACTTCACCATCCCAGCTCAGAACCTGGCTACATGCAAATTAGTCTGTCCCTGGCCCAGTGCATCATGGGAACAGGGCAGACAAAACTACCAAGCCAATTCTTTTACTGGAAAGGAAACAAGCTTCCGGGGACCGGTTTCTGGCATTACAGCCGTCTTCGGCCCGGCTTGCTTGAATCCTGATGGTGCAGTGAGCAAGGGACTCACATCTGAGGATACCCTTCCACGCTTATGGTGGACAAAACGATTCAGAAAAGGGGGTGGTGATGGACAGAGTATCTGAATTAAGCAGAACACTCCTACCCAGTCAACAGATCAGGGCTTGATCCATCACCGTTTTTTAGCTCACTTCACCATCCCAGCTCAGAACCTGGCTACATGCAAATTAGTCTGTCCCTGGCCCAGTGCATCATGGGAACAGGGCAGACCAAACTACCAAGCCAATTCTTTTACTGGAAAGGAAACAAGCTTACGGGGACCGGTTTCTGGCATTACAGCCGTCTTTGGCCCGGCTTGCTTGAATCCTGATGGTGCAGTGAGCAAGGGACTCACACCTGAGCATACCCTTCCACGCTTATGGTGGACAAAACGATTCAGAAAAGGGGGTGGTGATGGACAGAGTATCTGAATTAAGCAGAACACTCCTACCCAGTCAACAGATCAGGGCTTGATCCACCACCGTTTTTTAGCTCACTTCACCATCCCAGCTTAGAACCTGGCTACATGCAAATTAGTCTGTCCCTGGCCCAGTGCATCATGGGAACAGGGCAGACCAAACTACCAAGCCAATTCTTTTACTGGAAAGGAAACAAGCTTCCGGGGACCGGTTTCTGGCATTACAGTCGTCTTCGGCCCGGCTTGCTTGAATCCTGATGGTGCAGTGAGCAAGGGACTCCCTTCTGAGCATACCCTTCCACGCTTATGGTGGACAAAACGATTCAGAAAAGGGGGTGGTGATGGACAGAGTATCTAAATTAAGCAGAACACTCCTACCCAGTCAACAGATCAGGGCTTGATCCATCACCTTTTTTAGCTCACTTCACCATCCCAGCTCAGAACCTGGCTACATGCAAATTAGTCTGTCCCTGGCCCAGTGCATCATGGGAACAGGGCAGACAAAACTACCAAGCCAATTCTTTTACTGGAAAGGAAACAAGCTTCCGGGGAACGTTTTCTGGCATTACAGCCGTCTGCGGCCCGGCTTGCTTGAATCCTGATGGTGCAGTGAGCAAGGGACTCATATCTAAGCATACCCTTCCACGCTTATGGTGGACAAAACGATTCAGAAAAGGGGGTGGTGATGGACAGAGTATCTGAATTAAGCAGAACACTCCTACCCAGTCAACAGATCAGGGCTTGATCCATCACCATTTTTTAGCTCACTTCACCATCCCAGCTCAGAACCTGGCTACATGCAAATGTGTCTGTCCCTGGCCCAGTGCATCATGGGAACAGGGCAGACCAAACTACCAAGCCAATGCTTTTACTGGAAAGGAAACAAGCTTCCGGGGACCGGTTTCTGGCATTACAGCCGTCTTCGGCCCGGCTTGCTTGAATCCTGATGGTGCAGTGAGCAAGGGACTCACATCTGAGCATACCCTTCCACGCTTATGGTGGACAAAACGATTCAGAAAAGGGGGTGGTGATGGACAGAGTATCTGAATTAAGCAGAAGACTCCTACCCAGTCAACAGATCAGGGCTTGATCCATCACCGTTTTTTAGCTCACTTCACCATCCCAGCTCAGAACCTGGCTACATGCAAATTAGTCTGTCCCTGGCCCAGTGCATCATGGGAACAGGGAAGACCAAACTACCAAGCCAATTCTTTTACTGGAAAGGAAACAAGCTTCCGGGGACCGGTTTCTGGCATTACAGCCGTCTTCGGCCCGGCTTGCTTGAATCCTGATGGTGCAGTGAGCAAGGGACTCACATCTGAGCATACCCTTCCACGCTTATGGTGGACAAAACGATTCAGAAAAGGGGGTGGTGATGGACAGAGTATCTGAATTAAGCAGAACACTCCTACCCAGTCAACAGATCAGGGCTTGATCCATCATCGTTTTTTAAATCACTTCACGATCCCAGCTCAGAACCTGGCTACATGCAAATTAGTCTGTCCTTGGCCCAGTGCATCATGGGAACAGGGCAGACAAAACTACCAAGCCAATGCTTTTACTGGAAAGGAAACAAGCTTCCGGGGACCGGTTTCTGGCATTACAGCCGTCTTCGGCCCGGCTTGCTTGAATCCTGATGGTGCAGTGAGCAAGGGACTCACATCTGAGCATACCCTTCCACGCTTATGGTGGACAAAACGATTCAGAAAAGGGGTTGGTGATGGACAGAGTATCTGAATTAAGCAGAAGACTCCTACCCAGTCAACAGATCAGGGCTTGATCCATCACCGTTTTTTAGCTCACTTCACAATCCCAGCTCAGAACCTGGCTACATGCAAATTAGTCTGTCCCTGGCCCAGTGCATCATGGGAACAGGGAAGACCAAACTACCAAGCCAATTCTTTTACTGGAAAGGAAACAAGCTTCCGGGGACCGGTTTCTGGCATTACAGCCGTCTTCGGCCTGGCTTGCTTGAATCCTGATGGTGCAGTGAGCAAGGGACTCACATCTGAGCATACCCTTCCACGCTTATGGTGGACAAAACGATTCAGAAAAGGGGGTGGTGATGGACAGAGTATCTGAATTAAGCAGAACACTCCTACCCAGTCAACAGATCAGGGCTTGATCCATCACCGTTTTTTAGCTCACTTCACCATCCCAGCTCAGAACCTGGCTACATGCAAATGTGTCTGTCCCTGGCCCAGTGCATCATGGGAACAGGGCAGACCAAACTACCAAGCCAATTCTTTTACTGGAAAGAAAACAAGCTTCCGGGGACCGGTTTCTGGCATGACAGCCATCTTCGGACCGGCTTGCTTGAATCCTGATGGTGCAGTGAGCAAGGAACTCACATCTGAGCATACCCTTCCACGCTTATGGTGGACAAAACGATTCAGAAAAGGGGGTGGTGATGGACAGAGTATCTGAATTAAGCAGAACACTCCTACCCAGTCAACAGATCAGGGCTTGATCCATCACCGTTTTTTAGCTCACTTCACCATCCCAGCTCAGAACCTGGCTACATGCAAATTAGTCTGTCCCTGGCCCAGTGCATCATGGGAACAGGGCAGACCAAACTACCAAGCCAATTCTTTTACTGGAAAGGAAACAAGCTTCCGGGGACTGGTTTCCGGCATTACAGCCGTCTTCGGCCCGGCTTGCTTGAATCCTGATGGTGCAGTGAGCAAGGGACTCACTTCTGAGCATACCCTTCCACGCTTATGGTGGATAAAACGATTCCGAAAAGGGGGTGGTGATGGACAGAGTATCTGAATTAAGCAGAACACTCCTACCCAGTCAACAGATCAGGGCTTGATCCATCACCGTTTTTTAGCTCACTTCACCATCCCAGCTCAGAACCTGGCTACATGCAAATTAGTCTGTCCCTGGCCAGTGCATCATGGGAACAGGGCAGACAAAACTACCAAGCCAATTCTTTTACTGGAAAGGAAACAAGCTTCCGGGGACCGGTTTCTGGCATTACAGCCGTCTTCGGCCCGGCTTGCTTGAATCCTGATGGTGCAGTGAGCAAGGGACTCACATCTGAGGATACCCTTCCACGCTTATGGTGGACAAAACGATTCAGAAAAGGGGGTGGTGATGGACAGAGTATCTAAATTAAGCAGAACACTCCTACCCAGTCAACAGATCAGGGCTTGATCCATCACCTTTTTTAGCTCACTTCACCATCCCAGCTCAGAACCTGGCTACATGCAAATTAGTCTGTCCCTGGCCCAGTGCATCATGGGAACAGGGCAGACCAAACTACCAAGCCAATTCTTTTACTGGAAAGGAAACAAGCTTCCGGGGAACGTTTTCTGGCATTACAGCCGTCTGCGGCCCGGCTTGCTTGAATCCTGATGGTGCAGTGAGCAAGGGACTCATATCTAAGCATACCCTTCCACGCTTATGGTGGACAAAACGATTCAGAAAAGGGGGTGGTGATGGACAGAGTATCTGAATTAAGCAGAACACTCCTACCCAGTCAACAGATCAGGGCTTGATCCATCACCATTTTTTAGCTCACTTCACCATCCCAGCTCAGAACCTGGCTACATGCAAATGTGTCTGTCCCTGGCCCAGTGCATCATGGGAACAGGGCAGACCAAACTACCAAGCCAATGCTTTTACTGGAAAGGAAACAAGCTTCCGGGGACCGGTTTCTGGCATTACAGCCGTCTTCGGCCCGGCTTGCTTGAATCCTGATGGTGCAGTGAGCAAGGGACTCACATCTGAGCATACCCTTCCACGCTTATGGTGGACAAAACGATTCAGAAAAGGGGGTGGTGATGGACAGAGTATCTGAATTAAGCAGAAGACTCCTACCCAGTCAACAGATCAGGGCTTGATCCATCACCGTTTTTTAGCTCACTTCACCATCCCAGCTCAGAACCTGGCTACATGCAAATTAGTCTGTCCCTGGCCCAGTGCATCATGGGAACAGGGAAGACCAAACTACCAAGCCAATTCTTTTACTGGAAAGGAAACAAGCTTCCGGGGACCGGTTTCTGGCATTACAGCCGTCTTCGGCCCGGCTTGCTTGAATCCTGATGGTGCAGTGAGCAAGGGACTCACATCTGAGCATACCCTTCCACGCTTATGGTGGACAAAACGATTCAGAAAAGGGGGTGGTGATGGACAGAGTATCTGAATTAAGCAGAACACTCCTACCCAGTCAACAGATCAGGGCTTGATCCATCATCGTTTTTTAAATCACTTCACGATCCCAGCTCAGAACCTGGCTACATGCAAATTAGTCTGTCCTTGGCCCAGTGCATCATGGGAACAGGGCAGACAAAACTACCAAGCCAATGCTTTTACTGGAAAGGAAACAAGCTTCCGGGGACCGGTTTCTGGCATTACAGCCGTCTTCGGCCCGGCTTGCTTGAATCCTGATGGTGCAGTGAGCAAGGGACTCACATCTGAGCATACCCTTCCACGCTTATGGTGGACAAAACGATTCAGAAAAGGGGTTGGTGATGGACAGAGTATCTGAATTAAGCAGAAGACTCCTACCCAGTCAACAGATCAGGGCTTGATCCATCACCGTTTTTTAGCTCACTTCACAATCCCAGCTCAGAACCTGGCTACATGCAAATTAGTCTGTCCCTGGCCCAGTGCATCATGGGAACAGGGAAGACCAAACTACCAAGCCAATTCTTTTACTGGAAAGGAAACAAGCTTCCGGGGACCGGTTTCTGGCATTACAGCCGTCTTCGGCCCGGCTTGCTTGAATCCTGATGGTGCAGTGAGCAAGGGACTCACATCTGAGCATACCCTTCCACGCTTATGGTGGACAAAACGATTCAGAAAAGGGGGTGGTGATGGACAGAGTATCTGAATTAAGCAGAACACTCCTACCCAGTCAACAGATCAGGGCTTGATCCATCACCGTTTTTTAGCTCACTTCACCATCCCAGCTCAGAACCTGGCTACATGCAAATGTGTCTGTCCCTGGCCCAGTGCATCATGGGAACAGGGCAGACCAAACTACCAAGCCAATTCTTTTACTGGAAAGAAAACAAGCTTCCGGGGACCGGTTTCTGGCATGACAGCCATCTTCGGACCGGCTTGCTTGAATCCTGATGGTGCAGTGAGCAAGGAACTCACATCTGAGCATACCCTTCCACGCTTATGGTGGACAAAACGATTCAGAAAAGGGGGTGGTGATGGACAGAGTATCTGAATTAAGCAGAACACTCCTACCCAGTCAACAGATCAGGGCTTGATCCATCACCGTTTTTTAGCTCACTTCACCATCCCAGCTCAGAACCTGGCTACATGCAAATTAGTCTGTCCCTGGCCCAGTGCATCATGGGAACAGGGCAGACCAAACTACCAAGCCAATTCTTTTACTGGAAAGGAAACAAGCTTCCGGGGACTGGTTTCCGGCATTACAGCCGTCTTCGGCCCGGCTTGCTTGAATCCTGATGGTGCAGTGAGCAAGGGACTCACTTCTGAGCATACCCTTCCACGCTTATGGTGGATAAAACGATTCCGAAAAGGGGGTGGTGATGGACAGAGTATCTGAATTAAGCAGAACACTCCTACCCAGTCAACAGATCAGGGCTTGATCCATCACCGTTTTTTAGCTCACTTCACCATCCCAGCTCAGAACCTGGCTACATGCAAATTAGTCTGTCCCTGGCACAGTGCATCATGGGAACAGGGCAGACCAAACTACCAAGCCAATTCTTTTACTGGAAAGGAAACAAGCTTCCGGGGACCGGTTTCTGGCATTACAGCCGTCTTCGCACCGGCTTGCTTGAATCCTGATGGTGCAGTGAGCAAGGGACTCACATCTGAGCATACCCTTCCACGCTTATGGTGGACAAAACGATTCAGAGAAGGGGGTGGTGATGGACAGAGTATCTGAATTAAGCAGAACACTCCTACCCAGTCAACAGATCAGGGCTTGATCCATCACCGTTTTTTAGCTCACTTCACCATCCCAGCTCAGAACCTGGCTACATGCAAATTAGTCTGTCCCTGGCCCAGTGCATCATGGGAACAGGGCAGACCAAACTACCAAGCCAATTCTTTTACTGGAAAGGAAACCAGCTTCCGGGGACCGGTTTCTGGCATTACAGCCGTCTTCGGCCCGGCTTGCTTGAATCCTGATGGTGCAGTGAGCAAGGGACTCATATCTGAGCATACCCTTCCACGCTTATGGTGGACAAAAGATTCAGAAAAGGGGGTGGTGATGGACAGAGTATCTGAATTAAGCAGAACACTCCTACCTAGTCAACAGATCAGGGCTTGATCCATCACCGTTTTTTAGCTCACTTCACCATCCCAGCTCAGAACCTGGCTACATGCAAATTAGTCTGTCCCTGGCCAGTGCATCATGGGAACAGGGCAGACAAAACTACCAAGCCAATTCTTTTACTGGAAAGGAAACAAGCTTCCGGGGACCGGTTTCTGGCATTACAGCCGTCTTCGGCCCGGCTTGCTTGAATCCTGATGGTGCAGTGAGCAAGGGACTCACATCTGAGGATACCCTTCCACGCTTATGGTGGACAAAACGATTCAGAAAAGGGGGTGGTGATGGACAGAGTATCTGAATTAAGCAGAACACTCCTACCCAGTCAACAGATCAGGGCTTGATCCATCACCGTTTTTTAGCTCACTTCACCATCCCAGCTCAGAACCTGGCTACATGCAAATTAGTCTGTCCCTGGCCCAGTGCATCATGGGAACCGGGCAGACCAAACTACCAAGCCAATTCTTTTACTGGAAAGGAAACAAGCTTACGGGGACCGGTTTCTGGCATTACAGCCGTCTTTGGCCCGGCTTGCTTGAATCCTGATGGTGCAGTGAGCAAGGGACTCACACCTGAGCATACCCTTCCACGCTTATGGTGGACAAAACGATTCAGAAAAGGGGGTGGTGATGGACAGAGTATCTGAATTAAGCAGAACACTCCTACCCAGTCAACAGATCAGGGCTTGATCCATCACCGTTTTTTAACTCACTTCACCATCCTAGCTCAGAACCTGGCTACATGCAAATTAGTCTGTCCCTGGCCCAGTGCATCATGGGAACAGGGCAGACAGAACTACCAAGCCAATTATTTTACTGGAAAGAAAACAAGCTTCCGGGGACCGGTTTCTGGCATTACAGCCATCTTCTGCCCGGCTTGCTTGAATCCGGATGGTGCAGTGAGCAAGGGACTCACATCTGAGCATACCCTTCCACACTTATGGTGGACAAAACGATTCAGAAAAGGGGGTGGTGATGGACAGAGTATCTGAATTAAGCAGAACACTCCTACCCAGTCAACAGATCAGGGCTTGATCCATCACCGTTTTTTAGCTCACTTCACCATCCCAGCTTAGAACCTGGCTACATGCAAATTAGTCTGTCCCTGGCACAGTGCATCATGGGAACAGGGCAGACCAAACTACCAAGCCAATTCTTTTACTGGAAAGGAAACAAGCTTCCGGGGACCGGTTTCTGGCATTACAGTCGTCTTCGGCCCGGCTTGCTTGAATCCTGATGGTGCAGTGAGCAAGGGACTCCCTTCTGAGCACACCCTTCCACGCTTATGGTGGACAAAACGATTCAGAAAAGGGGGTGGTGATGGACAGAGTATCTAAATTAAGCAGAACACTCCTACCCAGTCAACAGATCAGGGCTTGATCCATCACCTTTTTTAGCTCACTTCACCATCCCAGCTCAGAACCTGGCTACATGCAAATTAGTCTGTCCCTGGCCCAGTGCATCATGGGAACAGGGCAGACCAAACTACCAAGCCAATTATTTTACTGGAAAGGAAACAAGCTTCCGGGGACCGGTTTCTGGCATTACAGCCGTCAGCGGCCCGGCTTGCTTGAATCCTGATGGTGCAGTGAGCAAGGGACTCATATCTAAGCATACCCTTCCACGCTTATGGTGGACAAAACGATTCAGAAAAGGGGGTGGTGATGGACAGAGTATCTGAATTAAGCAGAACACTCCTACCCAGTCAACAGATCAGGGCTTGATCCATCACCGTTTTTTAGCTCACTTCACCATCCCAGCTCAGAACCTGGCTACATGCAAATGTGTCTGTCCCTGGCCTAGTGCATCATGGGAACAGGGCAGACCAAACTACCAAGCCAATGCTTTTACTGGAAAGGAAACAAGCTTCCGGGGACCGGTTTCTGGCATTACAGCCGTCTTCGGCCCGGCTTGCTTGAATCCTGATGGTGCAGTGAGCAAGGGACTCCCTTCTGAGCACACCCTTCCACGCTTATGGTGGACAAAACGATTCAGAAAAGGGGGTGGTGATGGACAGAGTATCTAAATTAAGCAGAACACTCCTACCCAGTCAACAGATCAGGGCTTGATCCATCACCTTTTTTAGCTCACTTCACCATCCCAGCTCAGAACCTGGCTACATGCAAATTAGTCTGTCCCTGGCCCAGTGCATCATGGGAACAGGGCAGACCAAACTACCAAGCCAATTCTTTTACTGGAAAGGAAACAAGCTTCCGGGGACCGGTTTCTGGCATTACAGCCGTCTGCGGCCCGGCTTGCTTGAATCCTGATGGTGCAGTGAGCAAGGGACTCACATCTGAGCATACCCTTCCACGCTTATGGTGGACAAAACGATTCAGAAAAGGGGGTGGTGATGGACAGAGTATCTGAATTAAGCAGAACACTCCTACCCAGTCAACAGATCAGGGCTTGATCCATCACCGTTTTTTAGCTCACTTCACCATCCCAGCTCAGAACCTGGCTACATGCAAATGTGTCTGTCCCTGGCCCAGTGCATCATGGGAACAGGGCAGACCAAACTACCAAGCCAATGCTTTTACTGGAAAGGAAACAAGCTTCCGGGGACCGGTTTCTGGCATTACAGCCGTCTTCGGCCCGGCTTGCTTGAATCCTGATGGTGCAGTGAGCAAGGGACTCACATCTGAGCATACCCTTCCACGCTTATGGTGGACAAAACGATTCAGAAAAGGGGTTGGTGATGGACAGAGTATCTGAATTAAGCAGAAGACTCCTACCCAGTCAACAGATCAGGGCTTGATCCATCACCGTTTTTTAGCTCACTTCACCATCCCAGCTCAGAACCTGGCTACATGCAAATTAGTCTGTCCCTGGCCCAGTGCATCATGGGAACAGGGAAGACCAAACTACCAAGCCAATTCTTTTACTGGAAAGGAAACAAGCTTCCGGGGACCGGTTTCTGGCATTACAGCCGTCTTCGGCCCGGCTTGCTTGAATCCTGATGGTGCAGTGAGCAAGGGACTCACATCTGAGCATACCCTTCCACGCTTATGGTGGACAAAACGATTCAGAAAAGGGGGTGGTGATGGACAGAGTATCTGAATTAAGCAGAACACTCCTACCCAGTCAACAGATCAGGGCTTGATCCATCATCGTTTTTTAAATCACTTCACGATCCCAGCTCAGAACCTGGCTACATGCAAATTAGTCTGTCCTTGGCCCAGTGCATCATGGGAACAGGGCAGACAAAACTACCAGCCAATTCTTTTACTGGAAAGAAAACAAGCTTCCGGGGACCGGTTTCTGGCATGACAGCCATCTTCGGACCGGCTTGCTTGAATCCTGATGGTGCAGTGAGCAAGGGACTCACATCTGAGCATACCCTTCCACGCTCATGGTGGACAAAACGATTCAGAAAAGGGGGTGGTGATGGACAGAGTATCTGAATTAAGCAGAACACTCCTACCCAGTCAACAGATCAGGGCTTGATCCATCACCGTTTTTTAAATCACTGCACGATCCCAGCTCAGAACCTGGCTACATGCAAATTAGTCTGTCCTTGGCCCAGTGCATCATGGGAACAGGGCAGACAAAACTACCAGCCAATTCTTTTACTGGAAAGAAAACAAGCTTCCAGGGACCGGTTTCAGCATTACAGCCATCTTCGGACCGGCTTGCTTGAATCCTGATGGTGCAGTGAGCAAGGAACTCACATCTGAGCATACCCTTCCATGCTTATGGTGGACAAAACGATTCAGAAAAGGGGGTGGTGATGGACAGAGTATCTGAATTAAGCAGAACACTCCTACCCAGTCAACAGATCAGGGCTTGATCCATCACCGTTTTTTAGCTCACTTCACCATCCCAGCTCAGAACCTGGCTACATGCAAATTAGTCTGTCCCTGGCCCAGTGCATCATGGGAACAGGGCAGACCAAACTACCAAGCCAATTCTTTTACTGGAAAGGAAACAAGCTTCCGGGGACTGGTTTCCGGCATTACAGCCGTCTTCGGCCCGGCTTGCTTGAATCCTGATGGTGCAGTGAGCAAGGGACTCACTTCTGAGCATACCCTTCCACGCTTATGGTGGATAAAACGATTCCGAAAAGGGGGTGGTGATGGACAGAGTATCTGAATTAAGCAGAACACTCCTACCCAGTCAACAGATCAGGGCTTGATCCATCACCGTTTTTTAGCTCACTTCACCATCCCAGCTCAGAACCTGGCTACATGCAAATTAGTCTGTCCCTGGCCCAGTGCATCATGGGAACAGGGCAGACCAAACTACCAAGCCAATTCTTTTACTGGAAAGGAAACAAGCTTCCGGGGACCGGTTTCTGGCATTACAGCCGTCTTCGCACCGGCTTGCTTGAATCCTGATGGTGCAGTGAGCAAGGGACTCACATCTGAGCATACCCTTCCACGCTTATGGTGGACAAAACGATTCAGAAAAGGGGGTGGTGATGGACAGAGTATCTGAATTAAGCAGAACACTCCTACCCAGTCAACAGATCAGGGCTTGATCCATCACCGTTTTTTAGCTCACTTCACTATACCAGCTCATAACCTGGCTACATGCAAATTAGTCTGTCCCTGGCCCAGTGCATCATGGGAACAGGGCAGACCAAACTAACAAGCCAATTCTTTTACTGGAAAGGAAACAAGCTTCCGGGGACCAGTTTCTGGCATTACAGCCGTCTTCGGCCCGGCTTGCTTGAATCCTGATGGTGCAGTGAGCAAGGGACTCACATCTGAGCATACCCTTCCACGCTTATGGTGGACAAAACGATTCAGAAAAGGGGGTGGTGATGGACAGAGTATCTGAATTAAGCAGAACACTCCTACCCAGTCAACAGATCAGGGCTTGATCCATCACCGTTTTTTAGCTCACTTCACCATCCCAGCTCAGAACCTGGCTACATGCAAATTAGTCTGTCCCTGGCCCAGTGCATCATGGGAACAGGGCAGACCAAACTACCAAGCCAATTCTTTTACTGGAAAGGAAACAAGCTTCCGGGGACCGGTTTCTGGCATTACAGCCGTCTTCGGCCCGGCTTGCTTGAATCCTGATGGTGCAGTGAGCAAGGGACTCACATCTGAGCATACCCTTCCACGCTTATGGTGGACAAAACGATTCAGAAAAGGGGGTGGTGATGGACAGAGTATCTGAATTAAGCAGAACACTCCTACCCAGTCAACAGATCAGGGCTTGATCCATCACCGTTTTTTAGCTCACTTCACCATCCCAGCTCAGAACCTGGCTACATGCAAATTAGTCTGTCCCTGGCCCAGTGCATCATGGGAACAGGGCAGACCAAACTACCAAGCCAATTCTTTTACTGGAAAGGAAACAAGCTTACGGGGACCGGTTTCTGGCATTACAGCCGTCTTTGGCCCGGCTTGCTTGAATCCTGATGGTGCAGTGAGCAAGGGACTCACATCTGAGCATACCCTTCCACGCTTATTGTGGACAAAACGATTCAGAAAAGGGGGTGGTGATGGACAGAGTATCTGAATTAAGCAGAACACTCCTACCCAGTCAACAGATCAGGGCTTGATCCATCACCGTTTTTTAGCTCACTTCACCATCCCAGCTCAGAACCTGGCTACATGCAAATGTGTCTGTCCCTGGCCCAGTGCATCATGGGAACAGGGCAGACCAAACTACCAAGCCAATGCTTTTACTGGAAAGGAAACAAGCTTCCGGGGACCGGTTTCTGGCATTACAGCCGTCTTCGGCCCGGCTTGCTTGAATCCTGATGGTGCAGTGAGCAAGGGACTCACATCTGAGCATACCCTTCCACGCTTATGGTGGACAAAACGATTCAGAAAAGGGGGTGGTGATGGACAGAGTATCTAAATTAAGCAGAACACTCCTACCCAGTCAACAGATCAGGGCTTGATCCATCACCTTTTTTAGCTCACTTCACCATCCCAGCTCAGAACCTGGCTACATGCAAATTAGTGTGTCCCTGGCCCAGTGCATCATGGGAACAGGGGAGACCAAACTATCAAGCCAATTCTTTTACTGGAAAGGAAACCAGCTTCCGGGGACCGGTTTCTGGCATTACAGCCGGTTTCGGCCCGGCTTGCTTGAATCCTGATGGTGCAGTGAGCAAGGGACTCATATCTGAGCATACCCTTCCACGCTTATGGTGGACAAAACGATTCAGAAAAGGGGGTGGTGATGGACAGAGTATCTGAATTAAGCAGAACACTCCTACCTAGTCAACAGATCAGGGCTTGATCCATCACCGTTTTTTAGCTCACTTCACCATCCCAGCTCAGAACCTGGCTACATGCAAATGTGTCTGTCCCTGGCCCAGTGCATCATGGGAACAGGGCAGACCAAACTACCAAGCCAATGCTTTTACTAGAAAGGAAACAAGCTTCCGGGGACCGGTTTCTGGCATTAAAGCCGTCTTCGGCCCGGCTTGCTTGAATCCTGATGGTGCAGTGAGCAAGGGACTCACATCTGAGCATACCCTTCCACGCTTATGGTGGACAAAACGATTCAGAAAAGGGGTTGGTGATGGACAGAGTATCTGAATTAAGCAGAAGACTCCTACCCAGTCAACAGATCAGGGCTTGATCCATCACCGTTTTTTAGCTCACTTCACCATCCCAGCTCAGAACCTGGCTACATGCAAATTAGTCTGTCCCTGGCCCAGTGCATCATGGGAACAGGGAAGACCAAACTACCAAGCCAATTCTTTTACTGGAAAGGAAACAAGCTTCCGGGGACCGGTTTCTGGCATTACAGCCGTCTTCGGCCCGGCTTGCTTGAATCCTGATGGTGCAGTGAGCAAGGGACTCACATCTGAGCATACCCTTCCACGCTTATGGTGGACAAAACGATTCAGAAAAGGGGGTGGTGATGGACAGAGTATCTGAATTAAGCAGAACACTCCTACCCAGTCAACAGATCAGGGCTTGATCCATCATCGTTTTTTAAATCACTTCACGATCCCAGCTCAGAACCTGGCTACATGCAAATTAGTCTGTCCTTGGCCCAGTGCATCATGGGAACAGGGCAGACAAAACTACCAGCCAATTCTTTTACTGGAAAGAAAACAAGCTTCCGGGGACCGGTTTCTGGCATGACAGCCATCTTCGGACCGGCTTGCTTGAATCCTGATGGTGCAGTGAGCAAGGAACTCACATCTGAGCATACCCTTCCACGCTTATGGTGGACAAAACGATTCAGAAAAGGGGGTGGTGATGGACAGAGTATCTGAATTAAGCAGAACACTCCTACCCAGTCAACAGATCAGGGCTTGATCCATCACCGTTTTTTAGCTCACTTCACCATCCCAGCTCAGAACCTGGCTACATGCAAATTAGTCTGTCCCTGGCCCAGTGCATCATGGGAACAGGGCAGACCAAACTACCAAGCCAATTCTTTTACTGGAAAGGAAACAAGCTTCCGGGGACTGGTTTCCGGCATTACAGCCGTCTTCGGCCCGGCTTGCTTGAATCCTGATGGTGCAGTGAGCAAGGGACTCACTTCTGAGCATACCCTTCCACGCTTATGGTGGACAAAACGATTCAGAAAAGGGGGTGGTGATGGACAGAGTATCTGAATTAAGCAGAACACTCCTACCCAGTCAACAGATCAGGCTTGATCCATCACCGTTTTTTAGCTCACTTCACCATCCCAGCTCAGAACCTGGCTACATGCAAATTAGTCTGTCCCTGGCCCAGTGCATCATGGGAACAGGGAAGACCAAACTACCAAGCCAATTCTTTTACTGGAAAGGAAACAAGCTTCCGGGGACCGGTTTCTGGCATTACAGCCGTCTTCGGCCCGGCTTGCTTGAATCCTGATGGTGCAGTGAGCAAGGGACTCACATCTGAGCATACCCTTCCACGCTCATGGTGGACAAAACGATTCAGAAAAGGGGGTGGTGATGGACAGAGTATCTGAATTAAGCAGAACACTCCTACCCAGTCAACAGATCAGGGCTTGATCCATCACCGTTTTTTAAATCACTGCACGATCCCAGCTCAGAACCTGGCTACATGCAAATTAGTCTGTCCTTGGCCCAGTGCATCATGGGAACAGGGCAGACAAAACTACCAGCCAATTCTTTTACTGGAAAGAAAACAAGCTTCCAGGGACCGGTTTCAGCATTACAGCCATCTTCGGACCGGCTTGCTTGAATCCTGATGGTGCAGTGAGCAAGGAACTCACATCTGAGCATACCCTTCCATGCTTATGGTGGACAAAACGATTCAGAAAAGGGGGTGGTGATGGACAGAGTATCTGAATTAAGCAGAACACTCCTACCCAGTCAACAGATCAGGGCTTGATCCATCACCGTTTTTAGCTCACTTCACCATCCCAGCTCAGAACCTGGCTACATGCAAATTAGTCTGTCCCTGGCCCAGTGCATCATGGGAACAGGGCAGACCAAACTACCAAGCCAATTCTTTTACTGGAAAGGAAACAAGCTTCCGGGGACTGGTTTCCGGCATTACAGCCGTCTTCGGCCCGGCTTGCTTGAATCCTGATGGTGCAGTGAGCAAGGGACTCACTTCTGAGCATACCCTTCCACGCTTATGGTGGATAAAACGATTCCGAAAAGGGGGTGGTGATGGACAGAGTATCTGAATTAAGCAGAACACTCCTACCCAGTCAACAGATCAGGGCTTGATCCATCACCGTTTTTTAGCTCACTTCACCATCCCAGCTCAGAACCTGGCTACATGCAAATTAGTCTGTCCCTGGCCCAGTGCATCATGGGAACAGGGCAGACCAAACTACCAAGCCAATTCTTTTACTGGAAAGGAAACAAGCTTCCGGGGACCGGTTTCTGGCATTACAGCCGTCTTCGCACCGGCTTGCTTGAATCCTGATGGTGCAGTGAGCAAGGGACTCACATCTGAGCATACCCTTCCACGCTTATGGTGGACAAAACGATTCAGAAAAGGGGGTGGTGATGGACAGAGTATCTGAATTAAGCAGAACACTCCTACCCAGTCAACAGATCAGGGCTTGATCCATCACCGTTTTTTAGCTCACTTCACTATACCAGCTCATAACCTGGCTACATGCAAATTAGTCTGTCCCTGGCCCAGTGCATCATGGGAACAGGGCAGACCAAACTACCAAGCCAATTCTTTTACTGGAAAGGAAACAAGCTTCCGGGGACCGGCTTCTGGCATTACAGCCGTCTTCGGCCCGGCTTGCTTGAATCCTGATGGTGCAGTGAGCAAGGGACTCACATCTGAGCATACCCTTCCACGCTTATGGTGGACAAAACGATTCAGAAAAGGGGTTGGTGATGGACAGAGTATCTGAATTAAGCAGAAGACTCCTACCCAGTCAACAGATCAGGGCTTGATCCATCACCGTTTTTTAGCTCACTTCACCATCCCAGCTCAGAACCTGGCTACATGCAAATTAGTCTGTCCCTGGCCCAGTGCATCATGGGAACAGGGAAGACCAAACTACCAAGCCAATTCTTTTACTGGAAAGGAAACAAGCTTCCGGGGACCGGTTTCTGGCATTACAGCCGTCTTCGGCCCGGCTTGCTTGAATCCTGATGGTGCAGTGAGCAAGGGACTCACATCTGAGGATACCCTTCCACGCTTATGGTGGACAAAACGATTCAGAAAAGGGGGTGGTGATGGACAGAGTATCTGAATTAAGCAGAACACTCCTACCCAGTCAACAGATCAGGGCTTGATCCATCATCGTTTTTTAAATCACTTCACGATCCCAGCTCAGAACCTGGCTACATGCAAATTAGTCTGTCCTTGGCCCAGTGCATCATGGGAACAGGGCAGACAAAACTACCAGCCAATTCTTTTACTGGAAAGAAAACAAGCTTCCGGGGACCGGTTTCTGGCATGACAGCCATCTTCGGACCGGCTTGCTTGAATCCTGATGGTGCAGTGAGCAAGGAACTCACATCTGAGCATACCCTTCCACGCTTATGGTGGACAAAACGATTCAGAAAAGGGGGTGGTGATGGACAGAGTATCTGAATTAAGCAGAACACTCCTACCCAGTCAACAGATCAGGGCTTGATCCATCACCGTTTTTTAGCTCACTTCACCATCCCAGCTCAGAACCTGGCTACATGCAAATTAGTCTGTCCCTGGCCCAGTGCATCATGGGAACAGGGCAGACCAAACTACCAAGCCAATTCTTTTACTGGAAAGGAAACAAGCTTCCGGGGACTGGTTTCCGGCATTACAGCCGTCTTCGGCCCGGCTTGCTTGAATCCTGATGGTGCAGTGAGCAAGGGACTCACTTTTGAGCATACCCTTCCACGCTTATGGTGGACAAAACGATTCAGAATAGGGGGTGGTGATGGACAGAGTATCTGAATTAAGCAGAACACTCCTACCCAGTCAACAGATCAGGCTTGATCCATCACCGTTTTTTAGCTCACTTCACCATCCCAGCTCAGAACCTGGCTACATGCAAATTAGTCTGTCCCTGGCCCAGTGCATCATGGGAACAGGGCAGACCAAACTACCAAGCCAATTCTTTTACTGGAAAGGAAACAAGCTTCCGGGGACTGGTTTCCGGCATTACAGCCGTCTTCGGCCCGGCTTGCTTGAATCCTGATGGTGCAGTGAGCAAGGGACTCACATCTGAGCATACCCTTCCACGCTCATGGTGGACAAAACGATTCAGAAAAGGGGGTGGTGATGGACAGAGTATCTGAATTAAGCAGAACACTCCTACCCAGTCAACAGATCAGGGCTTGATCCATCACCGTTTTTTAAATCACTGCACGATCCCAGCTCAGAACCTGGCTACATGCAAATTAGTCTGTCCTTGGCCCAGTGCATCATGGGAACAGGGCAGACAAAACTACCAGCCAATTCTTTTACTGGAAAGAAAACAAGCTTCCAGGGACCGGTTTCAGCATTACAGCCATCTTCGGACCGGCTTGCTTGAATCCTGATGGTGCAGTGAGCAAGGAACTCACATCTGAGCATACCCTTCCATGCTTATGGTGGACAAAACGATTCAGAAAAGGGGGTGGTGATGGACAGAGTATCTGAATTAAGCAGAACACTCCTACCCAGTCAACAGATCAGGGCTTGATCCATCACCGTTTTTTAGCTCACTTCACCATCCCAGCTCAGAACCTGGCTACATGCAAATTAGTCTGTCCCTGGCCCAGTGCATCATGGGAACAGGGCAGACCAAACTACCAAGCCAATTCTTTTACTGGAAAGGAAACAAGCTTCCGGGGACTGGTTTCCGGCATTACAGCCGTCTTCGGCCTGGCTTGCTTGAATCCTGATGGTGCAGTGAGCAAGGGACTCACTTCTGAGCATACCCTTCCACGCTTATGGTGGATAAAACGATTCCGAAAAGGGGGTGGTGATGGACAGAGTATCTGAATTAAGCAGAACACTCCTACCCAGTCAACAGATCAGGGCTTGATCCATCACCGTTTTTTAGCTCACTTCACCATCCCAGCTCAGAACCTGGCTACATGCAAATTAGTCTGTCCCTGGCCCAGTGCATCATGGGAACAGGGCAGACCAAACTACCAAGCCAATTCTTTTACTGGAAAGGAAACAAGCTTCCGGGGACCGGTTTCTGGCATTACAGCCGTCTTCGCACCGGCTTGCTTGAATCCTGATGGTGCAGTGAGCAAGGGACTCACATCTGAGCATACCCTTCCACGCTTATGGTGGACAAAACGATTCAGAAAAGGGGGTGGTGATGGACAGAGTATCTGAATTAAGCAGAACACTCCTACCCAGTCAACAGATCAGGGCTTGATCCATCACCGTTTTTTAGCTCACTTCACTATACCAGCTCATAACCTGGCTACATGCAAATTAGTCTGTCCCTGGCCCAGTGCATCATGGGAACAGGGCAGACCAAACTACCAAGCCAATTCTTTTACTGGAAAGGAAACAAGCTTCCGGGGACCAGTTTCTGGCATTACAGCCGTCTTCGGCCCGGCTTGCTTGAATCCTGATGGTGCAGTGAGCAAGGGACTCACATCTGAGCATACCCTTCCACGCTTATGGTGGACAAAACGATTCAGAAAAGGGGGTGGTGATGGACAGAGTATCTGAATTAAGCAGAACACTCCTACCCAGTCAACAGATCAGGGCTTGATCCATCACCGTTTTTTAGCTCACTTCACCATCCCAGCTCAGAACCTGGCTACATGCAAATTAGTCTGTCCCTGGCCCAGTGCATCATGGGAACAGGGCAGACCAAACTACCAAGCCAATTCTTTTACTGGAAAGGAAACAAGCTTCCGGGGACCGGTTTCTGGCATTACAGCCGTCTTCGGCCCGGCTTGCTTGAATCCTGATGGTGCAGTGAGCAAGGGACTCACATCTGAGCATACCCTTCCACGCTTATGGTGGACAAAACGATTCAGAAAAGGGGGTGGTGATGGACAGAGTATCTGAATTAAGCAGAACACTCCTACCCAGTCAACAGATCAGGGCTTGATCCATCACCGTTTTTTAGCTCACTTCACCATCCCAGCTCAGAACCTGGCTACATGCAAATTAGTCTGTCCCTGGCCCAGTGCATCATGGGAACAGGGCAGACCAAACTACCAAGCCAATTCTTTTACTGGAAAGGAAACAAGCTTACGGGGACCGGTTTCTGGCATTACAGCCGTCTTTGGCCCGGCTTGCTTGAATCCTGATGGTGCAGTGAGCAAGGGACTCACATCTGAGCATACCCTTCCACGCTTATTGTGGACAAAACGATTCAGAAAAGGGGGTGGTGATGGACAGAGTATCTGAATTAAGCAGAACACTCCTACCCAGTCAACAGATCAGGGCTTGATCCATCACCGTTTTTTAGCTCACTTCACCATCCCAGCTCAGAACCTGGCTACATGCAAATGTGTCTGTCCCTGGCCCAGTGCATCATGGGAACAGGGCAGACCAAACTACCAAGCCAATGCTTTTACTGGAAAGGAAACAAGCTTCCGGGGACCGGTTTCTGGCATTACAGCCGTCTTCGGCCCGGCTTGCTTGAATCCTGATGGTGCAGTGAGCAAGGGACTCACATCTGAGCATACCCTTCCACGCTTATGGTGGACAAAACGATTCAGAAAAGGGGGTGGTGATGGACAGAGTATCTAAATTAAGCAGAACACTCCTACCCAGTCAACAGATCAGGGCTTGATCCATCACCTTTTTTAGCTCACTTCACCATCCCAGCTCAGAACCTGGCTACATGCAAATTAGTGTGTCCCTGGCCCAGTGCATCATGGGAACAGGGGAGACCAAACTACCAAGCCAATTCTTTTACTGGAAAGGAAACCAGCTTCCGGGGACCGGTTTCTGGCATTACAGCCGGTTTCGGCCCGGCTTGCTTGAATCCTGATGGTGCAGTGAGCAAGGGACTCATATCTGAGCATACCCTTCCACGCGTATGGTGGACAAAACGATTCAGAAAAGGGGGTGGTGATGGACAGAGTATCTGAATTAAGCAGAACACTCCTACCTAGTCAACAGATCAGGGCTTGATCCATCACCGTTTTTTAGCTCACTTCACCATCCCAGCTCAGAACCTGGCTACATGCAAATGTGTCTGTCCCTGGCCCAGTGCATCATGGGAACAGGGCAGACCAAACTACCAAGCCAATGCTTTTACTAGAAAGGAAACAAGCTTCCGGGGACCGGTTTCTGGCATTAAAGCCGTCTTCGGCCCGGCTTGCTTGAATCCTGATGGTGCAGTGAGCAAGGGACTCACATCTGAGCATACCCTTCCACGCTTATGGTGGACAAAACGATTCAGAAAAGGGGTTGGTGATGGACAGAGTATCTGAATTAAGCAGAAGACTCCTACCCAGTCAACAGATCAGGGCTTGATCCATCACCGTTTTTTAGCTCACTTCACCATCCCAGCTCAGAACCTGGCTACATGCAAATTAGTCTGTCCCTGGCCCAGTGCATCATGGGAACAGGGAAGACCAAACTACCAAGCCAATTCTTTTACTGGAAAGGAAACAAGCTTCCGGGGACCGGTTTCTGGCATTACAGCCGTCTTCGGCCCGGCTTGCTTGAATCCTGATGGTGCAGTGAGCAAGGGACTCACATCTGAGCATACCCTTCCACGCTTATGGTGGACAAAACGATTCAGAAAAGGGGGTGGTGATGGACAGAGTATCTGAATTAAGCAGAACACTCCTACCCAGTCAACAGATCAGGGCTTGATCCATCATCGTTTTTTAAATCACTTCACGATCCCAGCTCAGAACCTGGCTACATGCAAATTAGTCTGTCCTTGGCCCAGTGCATCATGGGAACAGGGCAGACAAAACTACCAGCCAATTCTTTTACTGGAAAGAAAACAAGCTTCCGGGGACCGGTTTCTGGCATGACAGCCATCTTCGGACCGGCTTGCTTGAATCCTGATGGTGCAGTGAGCAAGGAACTCACATCTGAGCATACCCTTCCACGCTTATGGTGGACAAAACGATTCAGAAAAGGGGGTGGTGATGGACAGAGTATCTGAATTAAGCAGAACACTCCTACCCAGTCAACAGATCAGGGCTTGATCCATCACCGTTTTTTAGCTCACTTCACCATCCCAGCTCAGAACCTGGCTACATGCAAATTAGTCTGTCCCTGGCCCAGTGCATCATGGGAACAGGGCAGACCAAACTACCAAGCCAATTCTTTTACTGGAAAGGAAACAAGCTTCCGGGGACTGGTTTCCGGCATTACAGCCGTCTTCGGCCCGGCTTGCTTGAATCCTGATGGTGCAGTGAGCAAGGGACTCACTTCTGAGCATACCCTTCCACGCTTATGGTGGATAAAACGATTCCGAAAAGGGGGTGGTGATGGACAGAGTATCTGAATTAAGCAGAACACTCCTACCCAGTCAACAGATCAGGGCTTGATCCATCACCGTTTTTTAGCTCACTTCACCATCCCAGCTCAGAACCTGGCTACATGCAAATTAGTCTGTCCCTGGCCCAGTGCATCATGGGAACAGGGCAGACCAAACTACCAAGCCAATTCTTTTACTGGAAAGGAAACAAGCTTCCGGGGACCGGTTTCTGGCATTACAGCCGTCTTCGCACCGGCTTGCTTGAATCCTGATGGTGCAGTGAGCAAGGGACTCACATCTGAGCATACCCTTCCACGCTTATGGTGGACAAAACGATTCAGAAAAGGGGGTGGTGATGGACAGAGTATCTGAATTAAGCAGAACACTCCTACCCAGTCAACAGATCAGGGCTTGATCCATCACCGTTTTTTAGCTCACTTCACTATACCAGCTCATAACCTGGCTACATGCAAATTAGTCTGTCCCTGGCCCAGTGCATCATGGGAACAGGGCAGACCAAACTACCAAGCCAATTCTTTTACTGGAAAGGAAACAAGCTTCCGGGGACCGGCTTCTGGCATTACAGCCGTCTTCGGCCCGGCTTGCTTGAATCCTGATGGTGCAGTGAGCAAGGGACTCACATCTGAGCATACCCTTCCACGCTTATGGTGGACAAAACGATTCAGAAAAGGGGGTGGTGATGGACAGAGTATCTGAATTAAGCAGAACACTCCTACCCAGTCAACAGATCAGGGCTTGATCCATCACCGTTTTTTAGCTCACTTCACCATCCCAGCTCAGAACCTGGCTACATGCAAATTAGTCTGTCCCTGGCCCAGTGCATCATGGGAACAGGGCAGACCAAACTACCAAGCCAATTCTTTTACTGGAAAGGAAACAAGCTTCCGGGGACCGGTTTCTGGCATTACAGCCGTCTTCGGCCCGGCTTGCTTGAATCCTGATGGTGCAGTGAGCAAGGGACTCACATCTGAGCATACCCTTCCACGCTTATGGTGGACAAAACGATTCAGAAAAGGGGGTGGTGATGGACAGAGTATCTGAATTAAGCAGAACACTCCTACCCAGTCAACAGATCAGGGCTTGATCCATCACCGTTTTTTAGCTCACTTCACCATCCCAGCTCAGAACCTGGCTACATGCAAGTTAGTCTGTCCCTGGCCCAGTGCATCATGGGAACAGGGCAGACCAAACTACCAAGCCAATTCTTTTACTGGAAAGGAAACAAGCTTACGGGGACCGGTTTCTGGCATTACAGCCGTCTTTGGCCCGGCTTGCTTGAATCCTGATGGTGCAGTGAGCAAGGGACTCACATCTGAGCATACCCTTCCACGCTTATTGTGGACAAAACGATTCAGAAAAGGGGGTGGTGATGGACAGAGTATCTGAATTAAGCAGAACACTCCTACCCAGTCAACAGATCAGGGCTTGATCCATCACCGTTTTTTTAGCTCACTTCACCATCCCAGCTCAGAACCTGGCTACATGCAAATGTGTCTGTCCCTGGCCCAGTGCATCATGGGAACAGGGCAGACCAAACTACCAAGCCAATGCTTTTACTGGAAAGGAAACAAGCTTCCGGGGACCGGATTCTGGCATTACAGCCGTCTTCGGCCCGGCTTGCTTGAATCCTGATGGTGCAGTGAGCAAGGGACTCACATCTGAGCATACCCTTCCACGCTTATTGTGGACAAAACGATTCAGAAAAGGGGGTGGTGATGGACAGAGTATCTGAATTAAGCAGAACACTCCTACCCAGTCAACAGATCAGGGCTTGATCCATCACCTTTTTTAGCTCACTTCACCATCCCAGCTCAGAACCTGGCTACATGCAAATTAGTGTGTCCCTAACCCAGTGCATCATGGGAACAGGGGAGACCAAACTACCAAGCCAATTCTTTTACTGGAAAGGAAACCAGCTTCCGGGGACCGGTTTCTGGCATTACAGCCATCTTCGGCCCGGCTTGCTTGAATCCTGATGGTGCAGTGAGCAAGGGACTCATATCTGAGCATACCGTTCCACGCTTATGGTGGACAAAACGATTCAGAAAAGGGGGTGGTGATGGACAGAGTATCTGAATTAAGCAGAACACTCCAACCTAGTCAACAGATCAGGGCTTGATCCATCACCGTTTTTTTTAGCTCACTTCACCATCCCAGCTCAGAACCTGGCTACATGCAAATTAGTCTTTCCCTGGCCCAGTGCATCATGGGAACAGGGCAGACAAAACTACCAAGCCAATTCTTTTACTGGAAAGGAAACAAGCTTCCGGGGACCGGTTTCTGGCATTACAGCCGTCTTCGGCCCGGCTTGCTTGAATCCTGATGGTGCAGTGAGCAAGGGACTCACATCTGAGGATACCCTTCCACGCTTATGGTGAACAAAACGATTCAGAAAAGGGGGTGGTGATGGACAGAGTATCTGAATTAATCAGAACACTCCTACCCAGTCAACAGATCAGGGCTTGATCCATCACCGTTTTTTAGCTCACTTCACCATCCCAGCTCAGAACCTGGCTACATGCAAATTAGTCTGTCCCTGGCCCAGTGCATCATGGGAACAGGGCAGACCAAACTACCAAGCCAATTCTTTTACTGGAAAGGAAACAAGCTTACGGGGACCGGTTTCTGGCATTACAGCCGTCTTTGGCCCGGCTTGCTTGAATCCTGATGGTGCAGTGAGCAAGGGACTCACATCTGAGCATACCCTTCCACGCTTATGGTGGACA
Organism: Lissotriton vulgaris; assembly: GCF_964263255.1. Lineage (NCBI taxonomy): Eukaryota > Metazoa > Chordata > Amphibia > Caudata > Salamandridae > Lissotriton > Lissotriton vulgaris. The sequence goes on from NW_028241213.1 coordinate 171,511, forward strand.
AAACGATTCAGAAAAGGGGGTGGTGATGGACAGAGTATCTGAATTAAGCAGAACACTCCTACCCAGTCAACAGATCAGGGCTTGATCTATCACCGTTTTTTAACTCACTTCACCATCCTAGCTCAGAACCTGGCTACATGCAAATTAGTCTGTCCCTGGCCCAGTGCATCATGTAAACAGTGCAGACAGAACTACCAAGCCAATTATTTTACTGGAAAGAAAACAAGCTTCCGGGGACCGGTTTCTGGCATTACAGCCATCTTCTGCCCGGCTTGCTTGAATCCTGATGGTGCAGTGAGCAAGGGACTCACATCTGAGCATACCCTTCCACACTTATGGTGGACAAAACAATTCAGAAAAAGGGGTGGTGATGGACAGAGTATCTGAATTAAGCAGAACACTCCTACCCAGTCAACAGATCAGGGCTTGATCCATCACCGTTTTTTAGCTCACTTCACCATCCTAGCTTAGAACCTGGCTACATGCAAATTAGTCTGCCCCTGGCCCAGTGCATCATGGGAACAGGGCAGACCAAACTACCAAGCCAATTCTTTTACTGGAAAGGAAACAAGCTTCCGGGGACCGGTTTCTGGCATTACAGTCGTCTTCGGCCCGGCTTGCTTGAATCCTGATGGTGCAGTGAGCAAGGGACTCCCTTCTGAGCATACCCTTCCACGCTTATGGTGGACAAAACGATTCAGAAAAGGGGGTGGTGATGGACAGAGTATCTAAATTAAGCAGAACACTCCTACCCAGTCAACAGATCAGGGCTTGATCCATCACCTTTTTTAGCTCACTTCACCATCCCAGCTCAGAACCTGGCTACATGCAAATTAGTCTGTCCCTGGCCCAGTGCATCATGGGAACAGGGCAGACCAAACTACCAAGCCAATTCATTTACTAGAAAGGAAACAAGCTTCCGGGGACCGGTTTCTGGCATTACAGCCGTCTGCGGCCCGGCTTGCTTGAATCCTGATGGTGCAGTGAGCAAGGGACTCACATTTGAGCATACCCTTCCACGCTTATGGTGGACAAAACGATTCAGAAAAGGGGGTGGTGATGGACAGAGTATCTGAATTAAGCAGAACACTCCTACCCAGTCAACAGATCAGGGCTTGATCCATCACCGTTTTTTAGCTCACTTCACCATCCCAGCTTAGAACCTGGCTACATGCAAATTAGTCTGTCCCTGGCCCAGTGCATCATGGGAACAGGGCAGACCAAACTACCAAGCCAATTCTTTTACTGGAAAGGAAACAAGCTTCCGGGGACCGGGTTTTGGCATTACAGCCGTCTTCGGCCCGGCTTCCTTGAATCCTGATGGTGCAGTGAGCAAGGGACTCACTTCTGAGCATACCCTTCCACGCTTATGGTGGACAAAACGATTCAGAAAAGGGGGTGGTAATGGACAGAGTATCTAAATTAAGCAGAACACTCCTACCCAGTCAACAGATCAGGGCTTGATCCATCACCTTTTTTAGCTCACTTCACCATCCCAGCTCAGAACCTGGCTAAATGCAAATTAGTCTGTCCCTGGCTCAGTGCATCATGGGAACAGGGCAGCCCAAACTACCAAGCCAATTATTTTACTGGAAAGGAAACAAGCTTCCGGGGACCGGTGTCTGGCATTACAGCCGTCTTCGGCCCGGCTTGCTTGAATCCTGATGGTGCAGTGAGCAAGGGACTCACATCTGAGCATACCCTTCCACGCTTATGGTGGACAAAACGATTCAGAAAAGGGGGTGGTGATGGACAGAGTATCTGAATTAAGCAGAACACTCCTACCCAGTCAACAGATCAGGGCTTGATCCATCACCGTTTTTTAGCTCACTTCACCATCCCAGCTCAGAACCTGGCTACATGCAAATTAGTCTGTCCCTGGCCCAGTGCATCATGGGAACAGGGCAGGCAAAACTACCAAGCCAATTCTTTTACTGGAAAGGAAACAAGCTTCCGGGGACTGGTTTCTGGCATTACAGCCGTCTTCGGCCCGGCTTGCTTTAATCCTGATGGTGCAGTGAGCAAGGGACTCACATCTGAGCATACCCTTCCACGCTTATGGTGGACAAAACGATTCAGAAAAGGGGGTGGTGATGGACAGAGTATTTGAATTAAGCAGAACACTCCAACCCAGTCAACAGATCAGGGCTTGATCCATCACCATTTTTTAACTCACTTCACCATCCTAGCTCAGAACCTGGCTACATGCAAATTAGTCTGTCCCTGGCCCAGTGCATCATGGGAACAGGGCAGACAGAACTACCAAGCCAATTATTTTACTGGAAAGGAAACAAGCTTCCGGGGACCGGTTTCTGGCATTACAGCCATCTTCGGCCCGGCTTGCTTGAATCCTGATGGTGCAGTGAGCAAGGGACTCACATCTGAGCATACCCTTCCATGCTTATGGTGGACAAAACGATTCAGAAAAGGGGGTGGTGATGGACAGAGTATCTGAATTAAGCAGAACACTCCTACCCAGTCAACAGATCAGGGCTTGATCCATCACCGTTTTTTAGCTCACTTCACCATCCCAGCTTAGAACCTGGCTACATGCAAATTAGTCTGTCCCTGGCCCAGTGCATCATGGGAACAGGGCAGACCAAACTACCAAGCCAATTCTTTTACTGGAAAGGAAACAAGCTTCCGGGGACCGGTTTCTGGCATTACAGTCGTCTTCGGCCCGGCTTGCTTGAATCCTGATGGTGCAGTGAGCAAGGGACTCCCTTCTGAGCATACCCTTCCACGCTTATGGTGGACAAAACGATTCAGAAAAGGGGGTGGTGATGGACAGAGTATCTAAATTAAGCAGAACACTCCTACCCAGTCAACAGATCAGGGCTTGATCCATCACCTTTTTTAGCTCACTTCACCATCCCAGCTCAGAACCTGGCTACATGCAAATTAGTCTGTCCCTGGCCCAGTGCATCATGGGAACAGGGCAGACCAAACTACCAAGCCAATTCATTTACTGGAAAGGAAACAAGCTTCCGGGGACCGGTTTCTGGCATTACAGCCGTCTGCGGCCCGGCTTGCTTGAATCCTGATGGTGCAGTGAGCAAGGGACTCACATTTGAGCATACCCTTCCACGCTTATGGTGGACAAAACGATTCAGAAAAGGGGGTGGTGATGGACAGAGTATCTGAATTAAGCAGAACACTCCTACCCAGTCAACAGATCAGGGCTTGATCCATCACCGTTTTTTAGCTCACTTCACCATCCCAGCTTAGAACCTGGCTACATGCAAATTAGTCTGTCCCTGGCCCAGTGCATCATGGGAACAGGGCAGACCAAACTACCAAGCCAATTCTTTTACTGGAAAGGAAACAAGCTTCCGGGGACCGGGTTTTGGCATTACAGCCGTCTTCGGCCCGGCTTCCTTGAATCCTGATGGTGCAGTGAGCAAGGGACTCACTTCTGAGCATACCCTTCCACGCTTATGGTGGACAAAACGATTCAGAAAAGGGGGTGGTAATGGACAGAGTATCTAAATTAAGCAGAACACTCCTACCCAGTCAACAGATCAGGGCTTGATCCATCACCTTTTTTAGCTCACTTCACCATCCCAGCTCAGAACCTGGCTAAATGCAAATTAGTCTGTCCCTGGCTCAGTGCATCATGGGAACAGGGCAGCCCAAACTACCAAGCCAATTATTTTACTGGAAAGGAAACAAGCTTCCGGGGACCGGTGTCTGGCATTACAGCCGTCTTCGGCCCGGCTTGCTTGAATCCTGATGGTGCAGTGAGCAAGGGACTCACATCTGAGCATACCCTTCCACGCTTATGGTGGACAAAACGATTCAGAAAAGGGGGTGGTGATGGACAGAGTATCTGAATTAAGCAGAACACTCCTACCCAGTCAACAGATCAGGGCTTGACCCATCACCGTTTTTTAGCTCACTTCACCATCCCAGCTCAGAACCTGGCTACATGCAAATTAGTCTGTCCCTGGCCCAGTGCATCATGGGAACAGGGCAGACAAAACTACCAAGCCAATTCTTTTACTGGAAAGGAAACAAGCTTCCGGGGACTGGTTTCTGGCATTACAGCTGTCTTCGGCCCGGCTTGCTTTAATCCTGATGGTGCAGTGAGCAAGGGACTCACATCTGAGCATACCCTTCCACGCTTATGGTGGAAAAAACGATTCAGAAAAGGGGGTGGTGATGAACAGAGTATCTGAATTAAGCAGAACACTCCTACCCAGTCAACAGATCAGGGCTTGATCCATCACCATTTTTTAACTCACTTCACCATCCTAGCTCAGAACCTGGCTACATGCAAATTAGTCTGTCCCTGGCCCAGTGCATCATGGGAACAGGGCAGACAGAACTACCAAGCCAATTATTTTACTGGAAAGGAAACAAGCTTCCGGGGACCGGTTTCTGGCATTACAGCCATCTTCGGCCCGGCTTGCTTGAATCCTGATGGTGCAGTGAGCAAGGGACTCACATCTGAGCATACCCTTCCATGCTTATGGTGGACAAAACGATTCAGAAAAGGGGGTGGTGATGGACAGAGTATCTGAATTAAGCAGAACACTCCTACCCAGTCAACAGATCAGGGCTTGATCCATCACCGTTTTTAAGCTCACTTCACCATCCCAGCTTAGAACTTGGCTACATGCAAATTAGTCTGTCCCTGGCCCAGTGCATCATGGGAACAGGGCAGACCAAACTACCAAGCCAATTCTTTTACTGGAAAGGAAACATGCTTCCGGGGACCGGTTTCTGGCATTACAGCCGTCTTCGGCCCGGCTTCCTTGAATCCTGATGGTGCAGTGAGCAAGGGACTCACTTCTGAGCATACCCTTCCACGCTTATGGTGGACAAAACGATTCAGAAAAGGGGGTGGTAATGGACAGAGTATCTAAATTAAGCAGAACACTCCTACCCAGTCAACAGATCAGGGCTTGATCCATCACCTTTTTTAGCTCACTTCACCATCCCAGCTCAGAACCTGGCTACATGCAAATTAGTCTGTCCCTGGCTCAGTGCATCATGGGAACAGGGCAGCCCAAACTACCAAGCCAATTATTTTACTGGAAAGGAAACAAGCTTCCGGGGACCGGTGTCTGGCATTACAGCCGTCTTCGGCCCGGCTTGCTTGAATCCTGATGGTGCAGTGAGCAAGGGACTCACATCTGAGCATACCCTTCCACGCTTATGGTGGACAAAACGATTCAGAAAAGGGGGTGGTGATGGACAGAGTATCTGAATTAAGCAGAACACTCCTACCCAGTCAACAGATCAGGGCTTGATCCATCACCGTTTTTTAGCTCACTTCACCATCCCAGCTCAGAACCTGGCTACATGCAAATTAGTCTGTCCCTGGCACAGTGCATCATGGGAACAGGGCAGACAAAACTACCAAGCCAATTCTTTTACTGGAAAGGAAACAAGCTTCCGGGGACCGGTTTCTGGCATTACAGCCGTCTTCGGCCCGGCTTGCTTTAATCCTGATGGTGCAGTGAGCAAGGGACTCACATCTGAGCATACCCTTCCACGCTTATGGTGGACAAAACGATTCAGAAAAGGGGGTGGTGATGGACAGAGTATCTGAATTAAGCAGAACACTCCTACCCAGTCAACAGATCAGGGCTTGATCCATCACCATTTTTTAACTCACTTCACCATCCTAGCTCAGAACCTGGCTACATGCAAATTAGTCTGTCCCTGGCCCAGTGCATCATGGGAACAGGGCAGACAGAACTACCAAGCCAATTATTTTACTGGAAAGGAAACAAGCTTCCGGGGACCGGTTCCTGGCATTACAGCCATCTTCGGCCCGGCTTGCTTGAATCCTGATGGTGCAGTGAGCAAGGGACTCACATCTGAGCATACCCTTCCATGCTTATGGTGGACAAAACGATTCAGAAAAGGGGGTGGTGATGGACAGAGTATCTGAATTAAGCAGAACACTCCTACCCAGTCAACAGATCAGGGCTTGATCCATCACCGTTTTTAAGCTCACTTCACCATCCCAGCTTAGAACTTGGCTACATGCAAATTAGTCTGTCCCTGGCCCAGTGCATCATGGGAACAGGGCAGACCAAACTACCAAGCCAATTCTTTTACTGGAAAGGAAACAAGCTTCCGGGGACCGGTTTCTGGCATTACAGCCGTCTTCGGCCCGGCTTCCTTGAATCCTGATGGTGCAGTGAGCAAGGGACTCACTTCTGAGCATACCCTTCCACGCTTATGGTGGACAAAACGATTCAGAAAAGGGGGTGGTAATGGACAGAGTATCTAAATTAAGCAGAACACTCCTACCCAGTCAACAGATCAGGGCTTGATCCATCACCTTTTTTAGCTCACTTCACCATCCCAGCTCAGAACCTGGCTACATGCAAATTAGTCTGTCCCTGGCTCAGTGCATCATGGGAACAGGGCAGCCCAAACTACCAAGCCAATTATTTTACTGGAAAGGAAACAAGCTTCCGGGGACCGGTGTCTGGCATTACAGCCGTCTTCGGCCCGGCTTGCTTGAATCCTGATGGTGCAGTGAGCAAGGGACTCACATCTGAGCATACCCTTCCACGCTTATGGTGGACAAAACGATTCAGAAAAGGGGGTGGTGATGGACAGAGTATCTGAATTAAGCAGAACACTCCTACCCAGTCAACAGATCAGGGCTTGATCCATCACCGTTTTTTAGCTCACTTCACCATCCCAGCTCAGAACCTGGCTACATGCAAATTAGTCTGTCCCTGGCCCAGTGCATCATGGGAACAGGGCAGACACAACTACCAAGCCAATTCTTTTACTGGAAAGGAAACAAGCTTCCGGGGACCGGTTTCTGGCATTACAGCCGTCTTCGGCCCGGCTTGCTTTAATCCTGATGGTGCAGTGAGCAAGGGACTCACATCTGAGCATACCCTTCCACGCTTATGGTGGACAAAACGATTCAGAAAAGGGGGTGGTGATGGACAGAGTATCTGAATTAAGCAGAACACTCCTACCCAGTCAACAGATCAGGGCTTGATCCATCACCGTTTTTTAACTCACTTCACCATCCTAGCTCAGAACCTGGCTACATGCAAATTAGTCTGTCCCTGGCCCAGTGCATCATGGGAACAGGGCAGACAGAACTACCAAGCCAATTATTTTACTGGAAAGGAAACAAGCTTCCGGGGACTGGTTTCTGGCATTACAGCCATCTTCTGCCCGGCTTGCTTGAATCCTGATGGTGCAGTGAGCAAGGGACTCACATCTGAGCATACCCTTCCACACTTATGGTGGACGAAACGATTCAGAAAAGGGGGTGGTGATGGACAGAGTATCTGAATTAAGCAGAACACTCCTACCCAGTCAACAGATCAGGGCTTGATCCATCACCGTTTTTTAGCTCACTTCACCATCCCAGCTTAGAACCTGGCTACATGCAAATTAGTCTGTCCCTGGCCCACTGCATCATGGGAACAGGGCAGACCACACTACCAAGCCATATTTTTTACTGGAAAGGAAACGAGCTTCCGGGGACCGGTTTCTGGCATTACAGTCGTCTTCGGCCCGGCTTGCTTGAATCCTGATGGTGCAGTGAGCAAGGGACTCACTTCTGAGCATACCCTTCCACGCTTATGGTGGACAAAACGATTCAGAAAAGGGGGTGGTGATGGACAGAGTATCTGAATTAAGGAGAACACTCCTACCCAGTCAACAGATCTGGGCTTGATCCATCACCGTTTTTTAACTCACTTCACCATCCCAGCTCAGAACCTGGCTACATGCAAATTAGTCTGTCCTTGGCCCAGTGCATCATGGGAACAGGGCAGACCAAACTACCAAGCCAATTCTTTTACTGGAAAGGAAACAAGCTTCCGGGGACCGGTTTCTGGCATTACAGCCGTCTTCAGCCCGGCTTGCTTGAATCCTGATGGTGCAGTGAGCAAGGGACTCACATCTGAGCATACCCTTCCACGCTTATGGTGGACAAAACGATTCAGAAAAGGGGGTGGTGATGGACAGAGTATCTGAATTAAGCAGAACACTCCTACCCAGTCAACAGATCAGGGCTTGATCCATCACAGTTTTTTAGCTCACTTCACCATCCCAGCTCAGAACCTGGCTACATGCAAATTAGTCTGTTCCTGGCCCAGTGCATCATGGGAACAGGGCAGACCAAACTACCAAGCCAATTCTTTTACTGGAAAGGAAACAAGCTTCCGGGGACCGGTGTCTGGCATTACAGCCGTCTTCGGCCCGGCTTGCTTGAATCCTGATGGTGCAGTGAGCAAGGGACTCACATCTGAGCATACCCTTCCACGCTTATGGTGGACAAAACGATTCAGAAAAGGGGGTGGTGATGGACAGAGTATCTGAATTAAGCAGAACACTCCTACCCAGTCAACAGATCAGGGCTTGATCCATCACCGTTTTTTAACTCACTTCACCATCCCAGCTCAGAACCTGGCTACATGCAAATTAGTCTGTCCCTGGCCCAGTGCATCATGGGAACAGGGCAGACAAAACTACCAGCCAATTCTTTTACTGGAAAGCAAACAAGCTTCCGGAGACCGGTTTCTGGCATTACAGCCGTCTTTGGCCCGGCTTGCTTGAATCCTGATGGTGCAGTGAGCAAGGGACTCACATTTGAGCATACCCTTCCACGCTTATGGTGGACAAAACGATTCAGAAAAGGGGGTGGTGATGGACAGAGTATCTGAATTAAGCAGAACACTCCTACCCAGTCAACAGATCAGGGCTTGATCCATCACCGTTTTTTAACTCACTTCACCATCCCAGCTCAGAACCTGGCTACATGCAAATTAGTCTGTCCTTGGCCCAGTGCATCATGGGAACAGGGCAGACCAAACTACCAAGCCAATTCTTTTACTGGAAAGGAAACAAGCTTCCGGGGACCGGTTTCTGGCATTACAGCCGTCTTCAGCCCGGCTTGCTTGAATACTGATGGTGCAGTGAGCAAGGGACTCACATCTGAGCATACCCTTCCACGCTTATGGTGGACAAAACGATTCAGAAAAGGGGGTGGTGATGGACAGAGTATCTGAATTAAGCAGAACACTCCTACCCAGTCAACAGATCAGGGCTTGATCCATCACCGTTTTTTAGCTCACTTCACCATCCCAGCTCAGAACCTGGCTACATGCAAATAAGTCTGTCCCGGACCCAGTGCATCATGGGAACAGGGCAGACCAAACTACCAAGCCAATTCTTTTACTGGAAAGGAAACAAGCTTCCGGGGACCGGTTTCTGGCATTACAGCCGTCTTCGGCCCGGCTTGCTTGAATCCTGATGGTGCAGTGAGCAAGGGACTCACATCTGAGCATACCCTTCCACGCTTATGGTGGACAAAACGATTCAGAAAAGGGGGTGGTGATGGACAGAGTATCTGAATTAAGCAGAACACTCCTACCCAGTCAACAGATCAGGGCTTGATCCATCACCGTTTTTTAACTCACTTCACCATCCCAGCTCAGAACCTGGCTACATGCAAATTAGTCTGTCCCTGGCCCAGTGCATCATGGGAACAGGGCAGACCAAACTACCAAGCTAATTCTTTTACTGGAAAGGAAACAAGCTTCCGGGGACCGGTTTCGGGCATTACAGCCGTCTTCGGCCCGGCTTGCTTGAATCCTGATGGTGCAGTGAGCAAGGGACTCACACCTTCCACGCTTATGGTGGACAAAACGATTCAGAAAAGGGGGTGGTGATGGACAGAGTATCTGAATTAAGCAGAACACTACTACCCAGTCAACAGATCAGGGCTTGATCCATCACCGTTTTTTAACTCACTTCACCATCCCAGCTCAGAACCTGGCTACATGCAAATTAGTCTGTCCCTGGCCCAGTGCATCATGGGAACAGGGCAGACAAAACTACCAGCCAATTCTTTTACTGGAAAGGAAACAAGCTTCCGGGGACCGGTTTCTGGCATGACAGCCATCTTCGGCCCGGCTTGCTTGAATCCTGATGGTGCAGTGAGCAAGGGACTCACATCTGAGCATACCCTTCCACGCTTATGGTGGACAAAGCGATTCAGAAAAGGGGGTGGTGATGGACAGAGTATCTGAATTAAGCAGAACACTCCTACCCAGTCAACAGATCAGGGCTTGATCCATCACCGTTTTTTAGCACACTTCACCATCCCAGCTCAGAACCTGGCTAAATGCAAATGTGTCTGTCCCTGGCCCAGTGCATCATGGGAACAGGGCAGACCAAACTACCAAGCCAATGCTTTTACTGGAAAGGAAACAAGCTTCCGGGGACCGGTTTCTGGCATTACAGCCGTCTTCGGCCCGGCTTGCTTGAATCCTGATGGTGCAGTGAGCAAGGGACTCACATCTGAGCATACCCTTCCACGCTTATGGTGGACAAAACGATTCAGAAAAGGGGGTGGTGATGGACAGAGTATATGAATTAGGCAGAACACTCCTACCCAGTCAACAGATCAGGGCTTGATCCATCACCGTTTTTTAACTCACTTCACCATCCCAGCTCAGAACCTGGCTACATGCAAATTCGTCTGTCCCTGGCCCAGTGCATCATGGGAACAGGGCAGACAGAACTACCAAGCCAATTCTTTTACTGGAAAGGAAACAAGCTTCCGGGGACCGGTTTCTGGCATTACAGCCATCTTCGGCCCGGCTTGCTTGAATCCTGATGGTGCAGTGAGCAAGGGACTCACATCTGAGCATACCCTTCCACGCTTTTGGTGGACAAAACAATTCAGAAAAGGGGGTGGTGATGGACAGAGTATCTGAATTAAGCAGAACACTCCTACCCAGTCAACAGATCAGGGCTTGATCCATCACTGTTTTTAGCTCACTTCACCATCCCAGCTCAGAACCTGGCTACATGCAAATTAGTCTGTCCCTGGCCCAGTGCATCATGGGAACAGGGCAGACCAAACTACCAAGCCAATTCTTTTACTGGAAAGGATAAAAGCTTCCTGGGACTGGTTTCTGGCATTACAGCCGTCTTCGGCCCGGCTTGCTTGAATCCTGATGGTGCAGTGAGCAAGGGACTCACATCTGAGCATACCCTTCCACGCTTATGGTGGACAAAACGATTCAGAAAAGGGGGTGGTGATGGACAGAGTATCTGAATTAAGCAGAACACTCCTACCCAGTCAACAGATCAGGGTTTGATCCATCACCGTTTTTTAGCTCACTTCACCATCCCAGCTCAGAACCTGGCTACATGCAAATTAGTCTGTCCCTGGCCTAGTGCATCATGGGAACAGGGCAGACCAAACTACCAAGCCAATTCTTTTACTGGAAAGGAAACAAGCTTCCGGGGACCGGTTTCTGGCATTACAGCCGTCTTCGGCCCTGCTTGCTTGAATCCTGATGGTGCAGTGAGCAAGGGACTCACATCTGCGCATACCCTTCCACGCTTATGGTGGACAAAACGATTCAGAAAAGGGGGTGGTGATGGACAGAGTATCTGAATTAAGCAGAACACTCCTACCCAGTCAACAGATCAGGGCTTGATCCATCACCATTTTTTAGCTCACTTCACCATCCCAGCTCAGAACCTGGCTACATGCAAATTAGTCTGTTCCTGGCCCAGTGCATCATGGGAACAGGGCAGACCAAACTACCAAGCCAATTCTTTTACTGGAAAGGAAACAAGCTTCCGGGGACCGGTTTCTGGCATTACAGCCGTCTTCGGCCCGGCTTGCTTGAATCCTCATGGTGCAGTGAGCAAGGGACTCACATCTGAGCATACCCTTCCACGCTTATGGTGGACAAAACGATTCAGAAAAGGTGTTGGTGATGGACAGAGTATCTGAATTAAGCAGAACACACCTACCCAGTCAACAAATCAGGGCTTGATCCATCACTGTTTTTTAGCTCACTTCACCATCCCAGCTCAGAACCTGGCTACATGCAAATTAGTCTGTCCCTGGCCCAGTGCATCATGGGAACAGGGAAGACCAAACTACCAAGCCAATTCTTTTACTGGAAAGGAAACAAGCTTCCGGGGACCGGTTTCTGGCATTACAGCCGTCTTCGGCCCGGCTTGCTTGAATCCATATGGTGCAGTGAGCAAGGGACTCACATCTGAGCATACCCTTCCACGCTTATGGTGGACAAAACGATTCAGAAAAGGGGGTGGTGATGGACAGAGTATCTGAATTAAGCAGAACACTCCTACCCAGTCAACAGATCAGGGCTTGATCCATCACCGTTTTTTAGCTCACTTCACCATCCCAGCTCAGAACCTGGCTACATGCAAATTAGTCTGTCCCTGGCCCAGTGCATCATGGGAACAGGGCAGACCAAACTACCAAGCCAATTCTTTTACTGGAAAGGAAACAAGCTTCCGGGAACCAGTTTCTGGCATTACAGCCGTCTTCGGCCCGGCTTGCTTGAATCCTGATGGTGCAGTGAGCAAGAGACTCACATCTGAGCATACCCTTCCACGCTTATGGTGGACAAAACGATTCAGAAAAGGGGTTAGTGATGGACAGAGTATCTGAATATAAGCAGAACACTCCTACCCAGTCAAAAGATCAGGGCTTGATCCATCACCGTTTTTTAGCTCACTTCACCATCCCAGCTCAGAACCTGGCTACATGCAAATGTGTCTGTCCCTGGCCCAGTGCATCATGGGAACAGGGCAGACCAAACTACCAAGCCAATTCTTTTACTGGAAAGGAAACAAGCTTCCGGGGACCGGTTTCTGGCATTACAGCCGTCTTCGGCCCGCGTTGCTTGAATCCTGATGGTGCAGTGAGCAAGGGACTCACATCTGAGCATACCCTTCCACGCTTATGGTGGACAAAACGATTCAGAAAAGGGGGTGGTGATGGACAGAGTATCTGAATTAAGCAGAACACTCCTACCCAGTCAACAGATCAGGGCTTGATCCATCACCGTTTTTTAGCTCACTTCACCATCCCAGCTCAGAACCTGGCTACATGCAAATTAGTCTATCCCTGGCCCAGTGCATCATGGGAACAGGGCAGACCAAACTACCAAGCCAATTCTTTTACTGGAAAGGAAACAAGCTTCCGGGGACCAGTTTCTGGCATTACAGCCGTCTTCGGCCTGGCTTGCTTGAATCCTGATGGTGCAGTGAGCAAGGGACTCACATCTGAGCATACCCTTCCACGCTTATGGTGGACAAAACAATTCAGAAAAGGGGTTGGTGATGGACAGAGTATCTGAATTAAGCAGAACACTCCTACCCAGTCAACAGACCAGGGCTTGATCCATCACCGTTTTTTAGCTCACTTCACCATCCCAGCTCAGAACCTGGCTACATGCAAATTAGTCTGTCCCTGGCCCAGTGCATCATGGGAACAGTGAAGACCAAACTACCAAGCCAATTCTTTTACTGGAAAGGAAACAAGCTTCCGGGGACCGGTTTCTGGCATTACAGCCGTCTTCGGCCCGGCTTGCTTGAATCCTGATGGTGCAGTGAGCAAGGGACTCACATCTGAGCATACCCTTCCACGCTTATGGTGGACAAAACGATTCAGAAAAGGGGGTGGTGATGGACAGAATATCTGAATTTAGCAGAACACTCCTACCCAGTCAACAGATCAGGGCTTGATCCATCACCGTTTTTTAGCTCACTTCACCATCCCAGCTCAGAACCTGGCTACATGCAAATTAGTCTGTCCCTGGCCCAGTGCATCATGGGAACAGGGCAGACCAAACTACCAAGCCAATTCTTTTACTGGAAAGGAAACAAGCTTCCGGGGACCGGTTTCTGGCATTACAGCCGTCTTCGGCCCGGCTTGCTTGAATCCTGATGGTGCAGTGAGCAAGGGACTCACATCTGAGCATACCCTTCCACGCTTATGGTGGACAAAACGATTCAGAAAAGGGGGTGGTGATGGACAGAGTATCTAAATTAAGCAGAACACTCCTACCCAGTCAACAGATCAAGGCTTGATCCATCACCGTTTTTTAGCTCACTTCACCATCCCAGCTCAGAACCTGGCTACATGCAAATTAGTCTGTCCCTGGCCCAGTGCATCATGGGAACAGGGCAGACCAAACTACCAAGCCAATTCTTTTACTGGAAAGGAAACAAGCTTCCGGGGACCGGTTTCTGGCATTACAGCCGTCTTCGGCCCGGCTTGCTTGAATCCTGATGGTGCAGTGAGCAAGGGACTCATATCTGAGCGTACCCTTCCACGCTTATGGTGGACAAAACGATTCAGAAAAGGGGGAGGTGATGGACATAGTATCTGAATTAAGCAGAACACTCCTACCCAGTCAACAGATCAGGGCTTGATCCATCACCGTTTTTTATCTCACTTCACCATCCCAGCTCAGAACCTGGCTACATGCAAATTAGTCTGTCCCTGGCCCAGTGCATCATGGGAACAGGGCAGACCAAACTACCAAGCCAATTCTTTTACTGGAAATGAAACAAGCTTCCGGGGACCGGTTTCTGGCATTACAGCCGTCTTCGGCCCGGCTTGCTTGTATCCTGATGGTGCAGTGAGCAAGGGACTCACATCTGAGCATACCCTTCCACGCTTATGGTGGACAAAACGATTCAGAAAAGGGGGTGGTAATGGACAGAGTATCTGAATTAAGCAGAACACTCCTACCCAGTCAACAGATCAGGGCTTGATCCATCACCGTTTTTTATCTCACTTCACCATCCCAGCTCAGAACCTGGCTACATGCAAATTAGTCTGTTCCTGGCCCAGTGCATCATGGGAACAGGGCAGACCAAACTACCAAGCCAATTCTTTTACTGGAAAGGAAACAAGCTTCCGGGGACTGGTTTCTGGCATTACAGCCGTCTTCGGCCCGGCTTGCTTGAATCCTGATGGTGCAGTGAGCAAGGACTCACATCTGAGCATACCCTTCCACGCTTATGGTGGACAAAACGATTCAGAAAAGGGGTTGGTGATGGACAGAGTATCTGAATTAAGCAGAACACTCCTACCCAGTCAACAGATCAGGGCTTGATCCATCACCGTTTTTTAGCTCACTTCACCATCCCAGCTCAGAACCTGGCTACATGCAAATTAGTCTGTCCCTGGCCCTGTGCATCATGGGAACAGGGCAGACCGAACTACCAAGCCAATTCTTTTACTGGAAAGGAAACAAGCTTCCGGGGACCGGTTTCTGGCATTACAGCCGTCTTCGGCCCGGCTTGCTTGAATCCTCATGGTGCAGTGAGCAAGGGACTCACATCTGAGCATACCCTTCCACGCTTATGGTGGACAAAACGATTCAGAAAAGGGGGTGGTGATGGACAGAGTATCTGAATTAAGCAGAACACTCCTACCCAGTCAACAGTTCAGGGCTTGATCCATCACCGTTTTTTAGCTCACTTCACCATCCCAGCTCAGAACCTGGCTACATGCAAATTAGTCTGTCCCTGGCCCAGTGCATCATGGGAACAGGGCAGTCCAAACTACCAAGCCAATTCTTTTACTGGAAAGGAAACAAGCTTCCGGGGACCGGTTTCTGGCATTACAGCCGTCTTCGGCCCGGCTTGCTTGAATCCTGATGGTGCAGTGAGCAAGGGACTCACATTTGAGCATACCCCTTCCACGCTTATGTTGGACAAAACGATTCAGAAAAGGGGGTGGTGATGGACAGAGTATCTGAATTAAGCAGAACACTCCTACCCAGTCAACAGATCAGGGCTCGATCCATCACCGTTTTTTAGCTCACTTCACCATCCCAGCTCAGAACTTGGCTACATGCAAATTAGTCTGTCCCTGCCCCAGTGTATCATGGAAACAGGGCAGACCAAACTACCTAGCCAATTCTTTTACTGGAAAGGAAACAAGCTTCCGGGGACCGGTTTCTGGCATTACAGCCATCAATAAAGCACCTGGTATTGATGGCCTGCCTATAGAGTTCTATCAAACCTATTAGGATGCACTGGTCCCCAAACTGGAAGAAGTATATAAGGCAGGCCCGGAAGCCAGTCACTTACCACAGTCCACCATGCAAGCACTGGTTACATCCTTACCCAAGCCGGGCCGGGATAGCACTGATTTCTCCAACTACAGGCCTCTATCCCTATTAGCGACCAAATATAAAATTCTGAGTAAAGCTCTCACTTATCGCATACAACCATATCTAAACGCACTCATACACAGTGATCAATGCAGGTTTCTACCGAATCGCATCACGTCCCTTAATACCAGACGGTTACATTATGTCATGAAAGCTACCTCAGCGGACTATCAGGCCGTTGGCTGTTTGGCATTAGATCTATGCAAGGCCTTTGACTCCATTACATGGGACTACATGTTTGTTGCCCTGCAACACTTTGGCTTTCCTGATGCATACCTCAAATGGGTGCGCCTACTCTATACCTCCCCACGGCTAGAGCCCGCACCGGACAGCATATCTCACGGGAGTACATGATTCACAGGGGTACACGGCAGGGATGCCCTCTATCCCCCCTGCTGTTTGTGCTAGCATTGGAACCCTAAGTAATAGCCCTAAGACAGTCCTCAGAACAGCTGGGAATACCCATCTCTGGCACCGCCCACCTCACTTCCATATATGCTGATGATATCCTTCTATACCTTCGTGATTTGTCTGCCGAGACGGCACCACTCCCCACTATTCTCTCCACTTTTGAAAGGATCTCAGGCCTCGCAATTAACTCGAGGGAGTCACATGCCTTTTTCTTCTAAGATGGACCCCACCCAGAGGAGTTCCAATTCGGTACCTATACCTTACCTGTAGCCATCCCCACATTCAAATACTTAGGAATACAGGTATATAGATCACAGACGGATCAATTGGAAGGCAATATATTGAAGGCCATCACTGCATTGGGTTCGAGTGGGCCCTTCTGGATATCCTGACCCCACTCGGTGATGGGCAGAATTGCCATCTCCAAGATGGTGGTGCTCCCCCAGCTACTATACGTCTTTGTGAACTTACTCATAGTGATCCCACACTCAATATCCCCCTCTTGAAAACTATATTAGTGGAACTCATTTTGGGTAAGGGCCGCAGGAGAGTGAGCCTTCAGAAATTACAATTAGAATCCCACAAGGGATGCCTAGGGGTACCCGACTTCGGGCATACTACTACTATGCTTGTCAACTCCAGTGGTTGTTCTATTGGACAGAAGGGAGGAATCTACAAGAAATCGGATATACACTAAGGGATATCGACCGGGGTAAACTTCATTCCCTGATACTGCCCAAAGCCAAAATCCCCCCCGGAGAGATCCCCACTACTGAAGACCACACTACAATACTGGAAGAAAGCTATACAGTATACCTCAGAAGTGACCCCTTACTCATCTAACATCCCATTATTGGGTATTCCCACCACCGGAGGCAGGCTCCCGAAGGTTAAAATACACAACTGGATGGAAGCCAGTGTGGACGATATCGGGGCTTTTTTTGGTGAGGGTAACCTACTCGACCATGACACCTTTGTACAGACCTCTGGAGTACCAGAACGCTTACACCAAGTACATGCAGTAGTATCACGTTACATGAAGAACACATGGGCACCCCAATGCAGGGAACCCCTATAACATGACCTAGTCCATCTACTATACTACATCGGCAACGGGGCCATCTGGTCAAATGGTTATACACCGGTGTCAGGGCACAAGCAGCAATCATACTCACACCTCTTAGAACAAAGTGGGCAGCGGACACAGGCACAGATGCTCGAACATCCCAAGAGGGTGTCCCGCAACATTAAGTAGAAATTTATACAAACAATGATTTTACAGAGATCCTACTTAACCCCACAGAGGGGGCTGCCCCCGTTGCAAGGAAGATGAGGCAGATTTCACTCATATGCTATGGACCTGCCCGCGCATACAAGTGTACTGGAATGGAATTAGACATTCCCTAGG